>NC_136524.1:30221532-30274032 GCF_053919585.1 Euprymna scolopes | reverse complement strand
TCAGGATTTTAGCCGACAGCTAAAAGACTTTCCTTTTGCAGCGGCAATGTTTTCGCGAAGTTTAAAATATTCTTTGGATTTTTGCCGGCAACTAAGGACATTGTTTATTCCGTGCTGTTCCAACTAAATCACTTGAAGATTTACTTTTAATTTCTATAAAGCAACAATTAGGAGTTTCAAGGGTTTCGTGAATTTTGAAACAGCTTAAAATTTGTTTTGACACGACACCTAAAGGTGTTGTTTACCCTTGTGCGTCAAACACGATGAAGGAGTCCATCATATATACATATATCGGCTCACATTCTAGTATATATTACATAATTGTTGCTGCCAATACATAATCAAAACAAAAATAAATTGTTTATCCATTTATATATTGCAGACTATCATCTTTATCTTCTAGTAGTTGTTTCATTACGTTCTGGCCTACTATTCCTTCGGCCTACGTCAGGTGGTTAACCGCGACGAGATAGGAACGCCGTATCTCCTAACTGCATCCTCAGCAATTACTGCCTTCCATAGTTGTTGTTGTCTACGTATCACCACATTTTTGGCCAACTTTGGCCGGCTTTGGGTAGGATTGAAACCACTATCTTCAGACAATGCTCGCTTGGGAACTATAGAGATTCAACTTCTCTATCCACTGTGCCACACTCCCTTTATACTCCTGCCTTTGGAGGAAGCCGGTTCAACTTGATTAGAGCGAATGACGATGTCTGTCTGCCTGTCAGCAACAATTCAGAGCACCTTTTTGACCTCCATGTGTTTAATGTACACGTGGGCATGCCTACAGTCAGAAAACAGCACAGCTCCTATGACTTTTGCGCTCAGAATTGCTGAAGCATGAGACAAACTACCTGTATCGATTATTGGTTGCCACTGAATATCTTGGTAACCATAACACCAGATGACGCACCCCACCGCTGCTTTCATTCAAACATGGAGAACATGATTCTGCTAGATTTTTTTTTATTTGCAACTGTTCTTGTACTGTCATTATATTTCCCGAGGAAGGGAGTTTTTGTTTTTAAACCATTCTTATTCAAGGAAACAACTCTTTTCTTCTTCAGAACCCCCCCCCCTCCCAAACAATCATCTGACGGCCTTTGGTTTACATTATTAGTTTGAAAAAACTCTACTTATTATGCGTGTCTGTGAATTCGTTCCGTTCGAAAACAGCTGCGTTAATTTTCATGAAATTTCACAAGAAGGTACATCATGTGCCTGGCAGTGGTCTTAGATAAGTTTTGTGTCGGAATATCTTCAATAAGTATTGACAATCGAAATAATCCAATGAAAGAAGGAACAGTAGATTTTGACCAAAGTTAACACCTTACACAGCCTAACATCACAATTGCGCTTGAAAAGTTTTATTACCATACAAACCGAAAGACTCAATATATAAAATTAACAGTAGGTTCTTTGATATGACAGGGGTGCGTTTGAAATAAATGTTTCTGTTTAGAGCACAATTTAACAATGATACTTAGTTTTTGCATTTTAAACTTTAATATAAGTCATTATAGTAGGTTCTCTACAGTGCAATGTAGACTACAATGTATTGTGGACTTAGTCACTGCAAGAGGCATGTGAAGCTTATTCCAGGTGCACTGCGTGATTTGATTGAAAAAAAAAAGAAAAAGGCTGATTTCTTGGATTTTGATGATAAAAAAAATATGGGAGTGTGAAACATTTGTTGATCATCATTCAATCCCGGGTAATATCGGGTCCCCTTGCTAGTCCTCTATAATTGATGAAGAATATTTGAGAAAGTATAAAAAGTCTTTGCAATAAACGTTACTATTGGTAGTATAAATTATCTTAAGGGAAATACGCTTGGGGAAATTAATCCCAAAACAATTCATTTCTCTTTCTACCTACTCATTTGTAACTTATTTGTTAAAAAGATCTCTCTCACACACTTACACACACGTAGATTTGTGGTTTATTTTTTAAGCGATAATACTGAACTTAGCGTCTTCACCTTAAAGATATTGTTTCTTAGGAAATCGCCCAATAAAATTATCTATGGCATCGTAGTGTAATGGATTACGCGCCGGACTGTAATACATAAGGTTTGGGATTCGATTCCTAGAAAGAGTCAAGCTACCTTGAAGAGAGGTAGCACCTCGAAAGATGGATGTCTGTAGATTACAGTTTTTAGTATATATATATATATATATATATATATATATATATATATATATATATATATATATATATATATATATATATATATGTGTACAGGGTGACCCCCAAAAAACGTGATATCTCCGATTGCCCTTATTTTACAGGACATGGCAGAATCAACGACCGTGAGTACACCAAAAGATTACATTGTGTTAAATTTCATTCGGAAGAAACGGACCCTAATTAGAGTTGGGGCCCGTTTTTTTTGGGTCACCCAGTATGTATATATATATATATATATATATATATATATATATATATATATATAACAATCAGGTAAACAAAATGAATTATTTTAGACTAATTTCCCAAATGTGTTTCAGGGCTTAACCATATCTAGCATAATAGATGACCTATTAACTAATGTAATTTAGTCTGCTGACGATATAAAACTTTAGTCCTGTGAAATCTGGTCACGTGCCCCACGGCTTAACCGGAAGTAGGTACATATATTTTATATCTTGCATTAATATATATATATATATATATATATATATATATATATATATATGTATTTTAAATTACCGAAGATAGCAATCTTGATTACTGATTTATTTATTAAGGTAAAGGTACCTTAACCCCTGTAACTAAACAAGATGGCTACTTTGTTCACAGTCGATATTTATGGTAACTTGAAATACTTATACTTGACATTCTTTTAAACGCATATAGGATACAAGCAGGTAAACAAAAATTATTTTAGACTGATTTCCCAAATGTGTTTCAGGGCTTAACCACGACTATCATAATAGATGGCCTATTAACTAATGTAATTTAGTCTGCTGACGATATAAACTTTAGTCCTGTGAAATATGATCACGTGTACCACGGCTTAACCGGAAATATATATATATATATATATATATATATATATATATAATTATTTTTTTACTATAATAATTTATTTTTTAGGTTAAATTTGCAACATGTCCGCATGATGCATCGTTCCAAATTGCAAAGGGAACTAAGAAAAGGGACCGAAAGTTACTGCTTTTTTTTATTTCCGAAAGACAAGGAATTAAATTACATGTGGATGAATGCGATAAAAAGAAAAAAAGTGAGTTGTAAAATGTTTGAGACTTAACTATTAAAAAAAAAAAAAAAAAAAAAAAGGAAAGAAAACGCGTGTTATTTTTTCTTCATAATACTTAAATAATTAACTATTCAGCAAATTGAAAAAATGCTGATATGGAGTTCATCGAATTCCCTTATAAACAATTTTTGTTGCGAAGAGAATGACAATATTAGTAAAAAAGAAAGAAAAAAAGAAAAACAGAAAAATTCAAACTTTTAATTAAATTCTACAACAGATTTTTGTAATAGTTTAATATGTAATGTTTGAAATATTTCTGCATTAGAAACTTTATTTATATTAACATTATTAGTTTGAATCTAATTTTTATTAATTTATCGTTCGTGTTTTCAGTTTTTTAAAATATTGTTGTTCGCTTTGATTTAAAAAGATATTGTTCATTTTGATTAAAAAAATATTTATTGTTTGTTTCAATTAAAAAAAAATATTTATTATTTGTTTTAATTTAAAAAAATATTTATTGTTTGTTTTAATTTAAAAAAATATTTATTGTTTGTTTTAAAAAAATCGTTTAATTTTTATATTTATCTATTACCTTAATTCATATTTCGCAACATTTTTTTTTTGTTTTGTTTTTTTTTTACAAGGTAGTCATCAGTTATCAAGGGCCGGAAGCCACTTCTGCTTTAAACATACGTAATCTCACACACATAAAATTTTTTTTTCATTTATATTGAAATAAACTCCAGTTTCACTACAAATCACAAATCAAATCGTGTTTCTCCCTTTTCTTCGTTTTAAATGTAATTTATAAGTAAATAAAGAACGTATTCTAATCTTTAAAATCCATAATCCAACGAAATGGTCAATTGCTTGTAACGTATAACAAACAACCGTTTCCCATTTCAATTCTTTTTTTTATTATTATTAATATTAGATGAGTTTCACAATTTTGAAGTTTTCTAACGCTTTCTGTAAAAATTTTTGCTCATTATCGACAATCTATATGTTCCATATATCTTGCTTGCTATGACCTCGGCGATGACGTCATTTTTCAGCTGATATGCCATCTATTACTATGGTCGTGGCTTAACACTGAAAGTGAAACAGTTGCGTTTGCAAGTGGTTTTCAAACTAGCGACTAGAAATAATAAAACTCTTATCTTTTGGTAATTCATTTATTTTTTTTTTCACTGACAATCTTCCAAAGCTCATTCTCATTACTGCGCGAAAAATGCCTTTTCAACCTTTATTATTATTTTAAATAAAACGAGCAAAGTCAAGCATACAATTAGCATGAAATAACTAACAAAGGCACCTGGCACTGCCCGGGTGCAGAAAAGTTTTACATAATATATTTTTTTATGTTTCTGATTTTTCTTTTCATTCTTTTTTTTTTCTAGATAACGATTGATAATTCGTATTATTTGTATTATTCAGACTAATATTCTCATTTTGAATACTATTCACACAACGTTTCAGCCGATGTAACATCCGACCTTCTTTAAGCATATTTGTAGTGATTTATAGTGATAGTAATGTTGTATATCTAAAAACAAAAATCGGTTTAAGGCTCCTAAAGTGCATACTAGAATTGTCTCCAAGGACTCGGTGATTAGTGTACTTGCTTAAAGTACTTCAGTTTTAAGGTTCAATCTTCAGTGCAGGCAACACTCAAAAACTGCAGTGGTCTCCAAGGACATGTTGGTTAAAGTATTTGATAAAATTCAATTGTAGGTTACACTCTTCTGGAGGTTGAGGGTTTAATGTTCGTAGAGTCTTGTGCTTTCTTTTTAAATACTTGAGAAAATGTAAAAACTTTGCAATGATGACTCTCCAAATGCATCATGAAGCGTAAAGGGTATAATCCATTGCACACATGATTGAACCAGGCGTAGCTAACTGTCCGCACAGCTTTGCTCAGAACATGACATCATGCGCTCGGGTTCAATTGTAATCTGACGTAAGACACCGATCAATGCATGGCAAAAGAGCAGACGATCTTTGGGGAAAATATTGGAAAAGAGAGAAAAAAAAAAAAAATGAAATCAATGGAACCAGCCAGGAGCTTCTCGATAGTTATTTTTTCGAGTTTATGTGGAGACGGAAATTTGGTAATGATCCATTTGTCTCCATCTTAAACTATGTATCGGAAAGCTACCCAGTTGAGGCTGTGAAGTTTCTTCCACATCCGCTGTCTCCTCTCGTTCCATTCTGACATGATCTGATACAATTATAGAAAAGTCTACCTGATCCTAAAGGAATATCCCGGATATCTTAAATTTAATTTAACTTTTAAAAATCGTTTGGCCAGCCTTATCCTACAGGAAAAAAATTTATTCATGAAAAGAAAAAAAAACAACAACAAAAAAAAACCAACAAAATAAGTCCACTTTACATTAGTAAAAAAAATAAGCAAAATTTGAAAAAAAAAACAACAAAAAACAAAAAAAAAAACATATATTACATGAAAAACATATAAAAGAGAATTTAAAAAAAAAAAACTTTGTTCAAAAAATATGAAAAACACATGCACACAAAAAATTGGTTTTCTTAGTACTTTGTTCAATTTTGCTTGACCAAAATAAATTGGTCGCAAAAAAAAAAAAAAAAAAAAAAATACAACTTACTTGTCTCATTTTTTCACTTAAAAGAATCTGTCACAAGAATAAAACCTTAAAAAATTGTTACAGTGGGTTGTTGTTTCTTTTTTTTTTATCCTCGTATATATATATATATATATATATATATATATATATATATATATATATTTTTTTTTTTTTTCCTGGTGATTTGATTATATTTAAATGTTTTCTTCCTTGAGTAGTGTTGTTGCACTTTGAAAATCAGCGAGGCTAGGAAGTTGACATCATGTTCCGAGCAAAGCCGAGCAGCCAGTTATTTTTGCATGGTTCAAATTCTGCACTAGTACCACCATGTATGGATTACTCCAAATCTTTATGCTATTAAAATTGTTGAATAATGAATAATTAAAAAAAAAAAAAAAAAAAGGAAAAATACGTATAAGTAGGGAATTGATATTTACCAGGACATTTATTCTTCCATCACCTGTTCTGATTGGCCTGAATAAGAGAAAAGGTTTTCACGTTATAAGGGATACTGAAATTTTTAAATAAAAAAATATTTCAGATTAAACTCTCTTATATATATATATATATATATATATATATATGTTGTGGTCCTGTTTAGGGGGTCACAATATTAAGATGAAAGAGTCCTGGTGTTCTCTATGAGTGGTTAAACTGCGCATGTACTTTTCAGGACATTCACCTTAATATTGTGAGCCCTAACTAGGACCACAACATATATACAGAGTGACCCCCACCCAAAAAAACGGGCTCCAACTCTAATTAGGCCCTGTTTCTTAATATTTTGTCTGAATTAAATGAAACTTTGGTCATAACTAGTTTATTATATTCAAAACATCACATCAAAACACTATGGTTTTTGGCCTTTTTTTCTCCGTTCTACAGCATATGTTCTAGATATACTTTCTATGTTTTTTTGTGTTTTTTTTGGTCACTCTGTATATAATCGTTATGAGTAATAAAATAATAATACCCAAGTAAATTCAATAACAAAAGAACAAAAAAAAAAAAAAAATCTAACATTAAGTAACTATAAGATATGGAGATAAACAGATTAGAATGGATTAAAATAAATTTAATCAAAATATAAAATTGAAGAAAACTAAGTGAGAAACTGAGCTGGGATTGTTATAAAGAAAATAATGTTAGGATTATAAATTGTAAATTAAAGGTGATTAATAAATACTAAAGTCTAAAGATGAAAATATGAATACCTAGAATTTCGATAAATTGATAAAAAATTGACAAAACAGAATTATCTCCCTTAGAACGCAAAGATATTATGAATGATAATAGCGAGGAAAGATAAAAAGATTAAAAATAAAATACTTAGATAATGATAAAAATTTTAAAAGATAGATTTTAAATTTAATTATTGACATAACCAGTATGGGATAAAGATAAATTTTAATTAATATGGTTTAAAATAACCTTTTAATTACAGTTCCTTCTTAAGAAAAAAAGATGTTAAGCAAAGTTAATTATTAGATCGTAAAATGTAAACAAAGTTGATACGAAACTATCGTAGAGTGAGGAAGAAATAGTGGAACACATAAGTAGAAACTAGAATTTGAAAGTGTAGATTAGTATTTGGGAAATAAATCAATTAAATATACTAATTGAGGAAAAAAATAATTATTAAAACAAAAAACATACAAAAGATTAAATTAATATTAAAATAGGTAATTGGTTGAAATATCTTTTAAAAAGTAGAAATATAAAAATGGGGCAATTACTAAGTTACTATCAAAAAAAAAAAAAAAAAAGAGAAGAAAATATAAGAGGTGTGAAGGTAGGTCCAACTGCTTGATCTCTTAAAATAGAGATTATGAATGTATTCATATATGTATAACTGGTGTATTTTTCCCTCTGAAGAGTGGCTATTTTGGAATATATTTAAATGATATAATATTTGAAATTATGCAAATGGTTATGAAACAATTGTAACACATGAAAATACATGATATGATGTTCTCATTTTATATTTTGTTGTTTTAATTTTTGCAAAAATATTATATGCATTCTCGATTATGAAAAATGATAATCATGAAGCTTAAATAATTGAGTCAGTAAATTTTGAATTTTAATATAATAAATTTTTTTTTTTTTTTAATTACATTTTCACCCCAACCAAGGCATATTGCCACTTTGGTGTAGGGGGTTACTATCAGAGGTAACATTTACTGGGGTAATATGTGGTGATTTGGGCAGCAAGATGTCTGTTCACATTACATTTGAACTTCTACATGTCAGTACAGTTGGGGAAGCAGGGACCTGGAATGAAATTCCAGAGTCTAGCGGTTCTGGGGAAGAAACTACTGGAGTAGAAAGATCTTTTACATCTAGGGATCTCTACTGTGTGGGGGGTGAGATTTAACTGCCTGTCGGGTTGGTCGAGGGTGTTTACGTCATGGGGGAACAAATGCTTGCAGTTCGTCAGAGAATTCTCCATTAAAATACTTGTAGAACAGGCAGAGGGATGCAACATTTCGTCGATGGGACAGAGGCTGAAGCTTAGATGCCAGTTCAGAACCTATCAGATTGGCGACTCTCTTTTGAACCTTGTTTAGGAGCGAGAGACTAGTAGTAGATGCACCAGCCCAAATATGACAGCAATACTTCATACCTGGGTTAATGGTGGCCTTATAGAGGTACAGGATACTTTCGGGTGTTAGTAATTTTTTAGCACGGTGGACAGAGCCTACCTTCTTTGCAGCGGCCCTGGCAATGCTTTCAATGTAATTGTTCCAACTCATGTTTCCTGTGAACGTTAGGCCAAGGAGTTTGAAAGATGTACTCTCAGATAAAGTGTCGTTGGCCATTGCTATTGGTGGTAGAGAAGGTTTCTTGTAATTATTAAAGGAAACTAGTTTAATCTTCGCAGCATTGTACATGACCGTCCATTTTTGTCCCCATTCCACTACAGATTGGAGATCATCCTCTAGTGTTTCTGCCAATTCTTTAGATATGTGTTCATTTGTTTTCCTGTCATGCCTGTTATAGAGTGTGGTGTCATCAGCATATATACCCATCTCAGAGGCAATTTTGTCGGGGAGGTCATTTATGAATATTAGGAACAACAGAAGTCCAAGGATAGACTCTTGGGGCACTCCCGCATTTATATCATATTGTTTAGATTAAAAAAATATTATATAATATATACAGGTTAATCATCTACTTGAAACATACTCAGTTTTTATATACCAATCGCCATGGATTAAAACCGGTAACTGAGAAGGAACGGCAGAATGTATCAGTTACACGAACCATGTAAGTTGTCCAAAAACAACTGAAGAGTATGTGACTAAATATGCAGCAATAACATAATTTTGCAAACTTGTTAGTTGCAATACAAAACAATATATTAATGGATACCTTTTGAAAAGTAATAAATAATCAACTGAGACAACTTGATATTTTGAACTTGGAGAATCAATATACTACACTACATATATATATATATATATATATATATATATATATATATATATAATCGCACGGATGAGCTGTGAAACAGCGAAACAGTACTGTATGTGGATGACTATAATGCTCCCTATGTTGGGTTGAGCATATTGGGAAGTGATATACAAACTGCCATTAGCGTATTAGGTGATGCTCTTTGTGTAAACAAATCGAGCTTAGGCATTTGGACAATGTCAAAACATCGTTGATTCACAACAGCTGCCATATAGCGTAATGGTTAGAAGTTTTGACTGTCGTTTGGGCGGTCGGGTTCCGATTCTAGTTTGAGATAGTTGCCTGTCTGGTTGCACTGATGAGCTGTGAAACAGCAAAACAGTACTGTATGCAGATGACATATGTATATATATATACACTAAAACAAAATAACCAAAATGCAGTTTAAATTCCAAGGAGTATCAACTAAATTACTCTCACAAAAGGGGATTCAACTATATAATAATTGAAAAGAAAAAAAAATATTAAAAAAAAAAATTAAAATAGAAAATGAGGATCATGGGGTTGTTAACCATGTAGCCGTTTTGGAGATTTAAAAACGGGACAGCTGTTAAATTCATGGCTCTCCATGGAAAATCCCACTTTCCCGATAGACAGAATTCAGTTGCTATTTTATTTATATATATATATATATATATATATATATATATATATAGTAATTAATAATAATAAAAGTATAAAACTATTTTTAGAATTATTCTGTGATATGTGAATTAGTATATAAAATTATATAGAAATAAAGGTGCATTAAAAAGATTGACAAATCTATTTTCTTTAATTGCAGATTTTGCAACTATGGTTTATTTTGAGTTCAGCTTAGTTTGGCAATTCATCATGAAGAGACTGACACCCGAGCAGCATTTGCAGATTATGTAAATTTATTTTGCAAATCATCTTGAAACATTTAATCAATAAATAATTTTAGGAAATAATTTCACAATGCATTATTGCCGAAATACAGCCTAGTTTAATGCGTAAAATTCGTGAAAATAAGACCTTTAGATTATGCCATATATGCACAAGACACGTGGACCATATGCCCGAAATTGTATGTAAATTATAAATGCTAAAAATTAGTCTTTGGAGTAAACCATATATTTGTATAATCCAAAATATTTTTATATGATGATTTATTTTAATACAAAGTTCACTGCCTATATATATATATAAAAAAAAAAAAACTCTCTCTATCACACACACATACATAAATAAACCTAAATCATCAATAATTTTACCATGCATGGTTCCATCTAGAATTGGGTTTTGTCCAGACATTGTTTTCAGTACACTGAATAAAATGTGAAGAAAGTCACTGGCTTCCTGTACTTTGAAGTTTTAAACTGGCATTGAGGATTTATTGTATCGTTAGTAGCTGTTTATTTGTTTGTCCCTCTTCATAGTGTTGAGCTTTTCTTATCTGGGTAAGTTTTGCTTTGTTAAAGATTCATTCTTTGAGAACATAATAATATTATATATATATATATATATATATATATATATATATATATATATATATATATATATATATATATATAGAAGCTTCAGTTCAGTCTCGAAAGACAAAGGATACTGCCTGTAAGGGCAGCTGTGTGTGTGATTGCAAGGCAAGGATTTTGCAATCCCCAACCACACCTCTACTGAATCGGCATTGTTTGAGTCCAGTGACAAAGAGGAGTATAGGATGACTGGAAACAATGCCGAGATAAGCGGAGAGCACATACAGCACCTGAAAGTCCCAAATGGTCACTCATTTAGTACTGACCAACTTCAACGTTGCTTAACTTTGGTGATCTGACGGGAACCGGTGTGTCGACATGATTATGCCGCATATATGTATATCAGCCTGGCCAGTTCCAGATGGGTGACCATTTGAGACTTTCAGGTGCTGTATGTGCTCTCTGCTTATCTCGGCATTGTTTCCAATCGTCTTGGAATTCTCTTTGCCATTGGACTCAAGCAGTGCCGATTCAGGAGAGGTGTGATTGGAGATTGCACACCCTTGCTACATAATTACACATGCAACTGCCCCTATCGAGGGTACCCTCTGTCTTTCTAGATGACCAGAGGCATCATCATCATCATCATAATACATATATGCATGCATATATATATATATATATATATATATATATATATATATATATATATATATATATATATATATATATATATATTAGTAAGTTATAAAATATATATGGCGATTCCACTACACTGAATATTCCGCGTTTCATCCACTCTAGGACTCTTCAGGCTTATGCGTTGGAAACGCGGAATATTCAGTGTAGCTTAATCGCCATATATATTTTATAACTTACTAACTAGTTCTACCAACGTATTGAGCACTTTTGAAGTAAATACTTAAAGTTTACGCATAAATTTATACTTTCGTATATTAATTTTATGTGAGTAAATTAAGTAGTTATATATATATATATATATATATATATATATATATATAGATTTTATGTGAGTAAATTAAGTAGTTATATATATATATATATATATATATATATATATATATAACAAAAACTGATGAAAAAAAAATCGTATATTTTTTCGGTGAAACCTTTTATGATATTAAATTTTGGTCTTTCCTCATTTTATTGAAATAAAAATTTATGGTTTGAAATTACATTTTCATATTGTTAGAAGTTTGTATACATGGAGAGTCTATTTAATGAAAAGTTTTCAATGGCGACTTGTCCAAAAATTCTGATACACCTAGTGTAACCCCAAAGAGATGGTAAATAAATTAAAAAAAAAAAAAAATAATAATAATAAAATAAATAAATAAAACATATTTAAAAAAAAATGTTCATATTCTTGCTGAGGCAAAATATGTCAGCCTCATAGGTGTGCCTTGTGTAGTTTCTGATATCTAAGTCAACGACAAATACACACACACACACAACTGCCCTTTAATATAAGAGAAAACTACTTTTTGTGTGTGTGTTAATATGTAAATCACACTTTCCCAGTTGTAAAAAAGCCACTTCATTCATGCTTTTATGTAAAGATTTGACCTTGGCCGTAACAAGAACAACACCCTTAAGAAACAATAGCAAAACGATAATACGTCGAAATCGTAAGACAAAATACAATAGAAATAAAAATAAGAAAATGACTCCCCCAACGACAGCAGTTCAGAAGCTAATTTTTTTTCTTCTTCTTTTCTTGTTTCTTCCTTCCTTCCAGAAAATTCTTACCAACATCTGATCTTTATCAAAACAAGAACTCGGCCATTCTAAGATCGGGTTCATATACGTCAGCCGCCAGAGTCCAGATCAGGGGCCTATAAAGTTTTCAAAGGGGGGGGGGGCGAAAGAGGCATATTACTGACTTTTTACAGCTATGCTGACCAACATAAAAAATTAAAAAATATGACCTGGGCGTGCTTTATACGGTTTTGCTAATTAGCTTTGCTTTTTAGTGAAATCGGTTCTCCAAAACCTCATTCTTTTAATCATTTTCTGACCCCCCCCCACACACATACAAAAAAAAAATAAATGAAAAAATAAAATAACCCACCCTATTTTCACATATTTCCATTTTAAAACATTTTTCCTGAATATTTTTACATTTTCTATCAGAGTTGTGCCGCATTAAAAGACTTTGGCAGGCTGGATCTGGCCCACGGGCCATAGTTTGGAGACCCCTGGTTTTGATCATTGTTGAGGTAGCTTGCTCTCTGTTGATTGACGCATTATCTAGCGTAGTTCTAGGAGGTCCACCTTCTCAGGCTTTACATGTTTACCCTTTGAAAAGAGGTTAGTTTATTGATAACCGCCTGAGGCATCCCTACTGAAGAATGTTGATGGGGCTGCCCAGATATTTCTTGTAGGCAAGAGTGCTCTTCCTCTAGGATATTTGCGTTTAACTCTGCCTTCGTGGGGAGGCAAGAAAGTAGGAATTTAAATGCTACAGAATAACAAAAATACTATTTGAAACTTAAGCACGACAGGTTGATGAAAATGCTATTTCAAACTTTAAGTGTGGCACTGGCAGACTGACGAAATGCTATTTCAAACTTAAGAGTGACTCTCCACCCTTCCGTTTTTAAGTATAATAAAAAAATTATCTAGATTTTCATCTTGAAATCCTTACAACAAATATGGAAGAGCAGGTAAGTAATTTACAAAACTAAAGTGTGTGTGTGTGTGTGTGTGTGTGTGTGTATATATATATATATAAAGATTTTTTATGGGTACATAATTTTATAATACTTTTAAAGAACACCGAACGTAGTGCCATAATTAATTACTGAGGTTTTTTTTTTTTTTTGGTAGTTTAAACATAAACCATTAAAAAGAAACTTTTTAATGGTTTATGTTTAAACTACAAAAAAACCAAAAAAAAAACCTTAGTAATTAATTATGGCACTACGTTCGGTGTTTTTTTTTTAAAGTAATATATATATATATATATATATATATTCTTTTTACTCTTTTTTTTTCCTCACCTCAAACAAGGTACAGTGTCACTTAGTCATAAGGGGATACTATTTGGGACCAGATTTTCAGGGATACGCTGTAGGGAGTTGGGCAGTGAGATGTTTGTTCACATTACATTCATCACTACAGCCAGGAAGCAGGGGCCTGGGATGGACTTCCAAAATCTAGTAGTTTGAGGGAAAAAGTGATTTAAGTAGAAGGCTTTATGGATCTCTATAATATAGAGGTGGGATTTTGCTGTTTGTCTGGTTTATCGAGGGGTACTAATGCTTTGAGTTCGTCCGAGCACTTACCATCAAAGTACTTAACTTGGATGTCTTCAAGTTCAACATAAACAAATTCGTGATAAACCACCCCCTTAAGTAAGACACTTTGTCGAATCTCCAATGCTGACGATTACTATGATACTACCCCATTGATTATTGTACACGCAATAACCCTTATCCCCAAGTGGCTTCTGGACCTTGATAAGTGGTGACCTCCATGTAAAAAAAAAAAAAAAAAAAAAAAAAAAAGGGCATAAGAATGCCACATTTTGATGATGGGACAGAGATTGGAGTTTGACCAACAGTGCGGGGCCTATTAGGTTGGCAACTCTATAATAGTGAGATTCTTTATCGCTGCTAACTTTAAAAAAACAAAACAAAACAAAACACATACAAAAAAAACAACAACTTTTGTTTGCTCCAAACAAGACATATTATTCCTGAAGCGTAAATAACAACTACGATAGGCAAGATTTAGGGTTGGGGGAGATCAACCTGAACCAGAAGTTGATTTTTTTTTTTTTTTTTTTTACAAGGGCGTCACCAGTCATAAAGATCTGAAGGGCATTCGAGGATAAGGGTTAATGAGTGTCAGGTGGTCGGTGAGAGAACCTGGTAGTGATTAGTAGTGGTGGAAGTTGGGTTGAATTTGAGTATTTAAGAGGGTGACTCAGCAAAAACTTGTTTACACTGGACTTGAAAACGACCATGCTTCCAGTCAGCTGGAAAATAATCTTTGTGTATAGACTTCCACAGATGGACAGTTCTAGGAAATAAACTTTTTTCATCGAATTTGTGTTTCGTTTTAGGCACAAATAGACAGTAAGATGGGAATATTTTTTATAGTGGTTGCAGCTAGACGAGTGTTTCTTGTGAATGCTTTGCAGGAGAGATCGTAGATTAAAGTTAAGTTGAGCACTTGCCATGAAAATAATGATAGAACAGAACAGAGATAAAATCACAAAAAGATATTATAAAGGAGAAAAAAAAAGGGCATCACCCACTATATTGTGAAGCCAGTTTTAAATCCTGTCAAAGTAGACAAGGGTGGTCTGAGCAGCTCCTCCTTGTGGCAAGGGTACTATCTTAGGACGCATTTCGTTCTTGTTCATATCATTATTTAACATTTTTCTATGTTGGTATGATCGGGGAAATAGGGAGCAGGGAGTAAATTCCAGCAGATCCGGCAGAAAGTTATTTATTTCGCTTTCTTTTTTTTTTTTTTTTTTTAAATTTTTTTTTAAAAACTCTCATTCACTCTAAACAAGGCATATTGTCACTTAGATGTAACGGACTACTATGCAGGGAGTTGAGCAGCAAGATTGCATTACATTTAACTTTCTGAACATTAGTACAATCAGGGAAGCAGGAAACAGGGAGGGAATTCCAAAGTCTATCAGTTGGGAAGAAATTATTAGAGTAGAAACCTTTATAGCATCTAGGGAGCTCCACAGTGAAGGGGTGGGATTTTGCTACTTCTCAGGTTGGCTGGAGAGTCAGCTGGAAAGCCGATCGGTATCCTTTTGAAGCTCAATGTCTTGAATGACAAATATTGAAAACTTGGCCAAAAGCATTCATTTCTTCACCCTCAACTGGGCAGTATGTACGTTGAGAGGGCACAAGCGCAAGGAGTTCATCAGAACACATTCCATTAAAGTACTTGTAAAACAGACACAGGGATGTAAATTGCAGCAATGAGACAGAAGTTAGCAATTGGTTGATTAGATTTGAAACTTTTTGGGGGAACCTGTCTAAGTTTCCATGTTTGGTAGAGGAAGCCCACCTTCTTTGCAGCAGTCTTGACAATGTCTTCAATGTATTGGTTTGAGTTCATGTAGCCTGTGAATATTAAGCTGAGGAGTTGGAAAGATGGGCTCTCAAGTAGTCTTATTTGTCATGGTAATTGGTGGTTGAGAAAGTTTATTGTAATTGTTAAAGGAAAGAAGCTCAATCTTAGTAGCATGCTCTTGTTCCATCAGCCATGACAAGGTAAAAGTCTTAAGAAATTTGCAATTGTATTTTAGTATCGCCTTTAGTGTCATTTAAAACTGAATTTTTCCTTAGTACTTTATCCATTATGCCATGGATCCTTGCAGACTAATTCGCGATCATATTTTTAGCACCAGCTGTACTGAGAATCGAACCTTCAATCAGCTGAAATATCATTTTATACTGATTTTTCTTCTTTGCGGATCATGGCTGAGAGAACAAGAGCATGCTGCCCTCATTAGATAAAGGGTTTTGTTTGAAATTTCACACAGATTCACAAGTTTGACTAGATACACCCGAATAAAGTTGGAGGTTACATTGGCTGAAGCGCTGTGAAAAAAACATTCAGGATGAAAACAGTAGTCCGAAGAATCCAAATAATCTAGGAAGTATGTTGTTCATATTTATCCCCCCTTGCACCCCTACAAAAAAAAAAAAAAAAAAAAAAAAAAAAAAAAAAAATCACAGCGGTATTTTATGTCTCCAATATATTTGGCCAGATTGTTGAGTCTGATTTTCTATGTTGTGTATAGGTTGTTGTTATTGTTGTTGTGTAGCATTTACCTTAAATGGATTGAACCATCTTCCTCCAAAGGAGGAAGTGTCTAGCAAATAAATTTACAGGCGGTCCCCAGTCACCTGTAACGTTTGGTGCATTTTTAGTCAGGAAACCAATATCTTCAGACAGCCTGATCTGGTAACACTAGATGCTCTATCAGGCATTACCACTCTTGGTCCAAGGTGATCTGGGAGCAATGGTAGTTAAGGGGGCAACTCCACATTTCCCATAGCCCCCAAATGAGGCATCAGCACTGGATGTCTTTTAAAGTCATCCCCAGGATTAGTATGGCATTATCACGTTGACACATTGGTTCCCATTAGATCACTGAAGTTAAGCAACGTTGAGCCTGGTCAATATCAAATGGGTAACTAATTTGGGAATTTCAGGCATTCCGTATGTGGGAGGTTGCAAAACCCTAATGTCATCAACTCCCTTAACGGGTATACATGCAACTGGGGACCGCTTGTGAATTTCATGCTCCCATGGAACTTCCTCCTTTAGAGGAAGTTAGTTAAACTCACATAAGGTTAGTGTTATTTCCATTTCCGTTTCCAGGAGTGTAGGAGGGAGCATGATACATCAAAGCAGATAACCAACATCTTCTATATACATAAAAGGCAAAATGTATGTGTTTGTATGTCTTGCAAAAAACTTTTGAACATGCGACATATCCTGACCAGATCGGTAGCGTTTTGAAGCTCGATGTCTTGGACAACAAATATTGAAAAATTGGCCAAAAACATTCATTTCTTCACCTTCAACTGGGCAGTTTTGTACAAGGAGGGGTCACTTTTTTGCCGACATTTTTGCAAAGTCATAATATGCACTTGCAATGATTAGCCTTAATTTGAAAGGCAGCAAAATTGTATGTCATGGTGGCCACATAGGTTAAGCGGTTTGCTTTTTTTCACCTTCTTTTCCTCCTTTGCATTACAGGTTCGAGCCTACCTGCCTGCCTACTCCTTTTTTTTTTTTTTTTCTTTCCTTATTTTGCGGCTTACGTAAATGGGATGTTTTTGATTTTAAAACAAAAACTGAATATTTTACCGTTCGCTTAAACTTTTTTTTTCACACCTCTCTCCACCCGGGTAGCGTTTATTTTTTTTTTTTCTGGTTGTATTGACTCCTTACTACACCACCTATCCACACCCAGGTGACGTCGGGTAACCCCGCTAGTGTAAAATAAATATAAAGATATGAAATAAAATGAATAAAGTAAAATAATGTCAATCAAATGAAACTCTGGTGTTTATAAAAAGTGCTCAATACCAAGTAGACACTTCAACATATTTTAATTCATACAGATTTCGCATTTATTATTATAGAGTGAATTCTCTATTGCTTATTAATATTATATTGTAAAAAGTTAACAAAAAAAAGATGACTTTGGTGCCATGAGCTGGGACGGAAACCAAAACATTCAGCACTTTAGCCTTAGTCGTTATTTAATGCTTCATCATTTATTGCTACCATCTGAGCTATCGTCAGATTGATTAAAAGGACTAAAAGTTAAGCAACTTTAAGGTAAAATATATATATAAAAATATGCTTAGAATTTAGTCAATTTATTCTTGACAAGGTTGAGTTTTTTTTTTTTTTTTTTTTTTTTTTGCAATTTTGGCCCCCTCATCAGCTATTTTTACAGGAGAAAAACCATATCAAAAACATTCCTGATGTCCAAATACCCTATATATCAAATCTGTAGATAAATATTGAGAGAGGAGTTTGGTAGAGATGTTTTGCACACAGAGAGACAAGGTCACTTTTATATATATATATATATATATATATATATATATATATATATATATATATATATATATATAATGGTTAGGAGCCTTGACTGTTGTATACACGGTCAGGTTTCAATCCTGGCTTGAAGTAGTTGCCTGTAATGAACACCTGTTTTTCAAAGGAATATGCAAATTAATCAAACTTCATGTAGTCACTCACATATCCATGACTGAGTATATTAAAAAAGTTTGTTTTAATAATTTTTAAAAAGAAAAAGTAGGATTTTAATATCAATGTCAGAGCGAGTAAAAAATAAAAACTCAACTTTATAGGTATATAAATATACATAAAATACACATATACATATATGTACACACACACATATATATAAATACACGCATCCACATATACACACACATGGAATCATTTATGGATTTGAAATGTCGTTTGAAACCAGTTGAGATTAGTTGCCTGACTACACTGGATTTCCAAAGAAATCACAACTGAAACATGTATGCACATATGTAGCCAATAATGTTTGAATAAATAAAGAAAAGTATTCAATAAAACAGTTCTACTTAGTGTTGAGCATTTTTTTTATAAACACCAGAGTTTCATCTAAGAAACTACAGTAATACAATCATTATACACACACAAACACACACATACTTACAAGTTTTCTCTTGTGTGTGTGTGTGTGTGTGTGTGTGTATGTATGTATGTATATATATATATATATATATATATATATATTAATCCTCACGCGAAAGAGCAGGACACAAAATATTTTAAATAATAATAATAGAATAACAATAACAAAGACTTTCGCTGGCGAGGACTACTATTGAGCGTAACCAGTTATACAGTCCTTTTAAAATTTTCATCTCTATTTTTCTCGTTATGTACTGAATATTTGTTAATGAAACCTATATGAAAAATGTTCCTTATTAAATTTTAAAGATTTTCTATTCTGAAAGAAGTTTTAAAAAATTTAATCTAAAAAAGTTATTTTAAAGTTTTTGTTAAAAAAAAATTCAGATTTTCTCATTATTCAGACCTGTATTACAAAGAGGGGGTTGCAAAAAATGAGTGGTGGTGTGAGGAGAAATACAAACTATTTTATTTATCTTCAAAGTGCACTTTTATAAATTTTACAAAGTAAGGTATAAAAATTTAATTTAAATTGAATCAAGAAATTACCTTGGATTTATTTTATGTAATGTACATTTTATTGCAATTTAAAAACATTATCTTTCATCTAGCAATTAATGATATAAAATTTTCAATAATTTTTTTAAAAAGTGCAACAGACTGATTTTGAGTGGGAACCCCATAGCCCGGACCTAAGCCCCCAGATTTTTTTCTTTGAGATTATCTTAAGGATGGAGGCCATCTAGAACATGCTGTAGAATGGAGAAAAAAAGGCCAAACAACCCGGATGTAAGCGTGACACACAAAAAAACACACACGCTATCGCATTAATATATAGATTTCACTGAACATATTTGTCTATATAAATAAAAATATATTTTGCTCTTTTTATTGAGAACTCTTAATAACTTCGTTTTAATTCATGGGTTTTATCTCCTGAATACCTTTAACTTAGGGTATATATATATATATATATATATATATATATATATATATATATATATATATAACATAAATTAAGTGAACACAGGTAATTGGTTGCAAGGATAAATAATCGATTTAAACTTTTAAAAATAGAGACACGAAAATAGGAAAATATAAAAAAAAATCCACAACAAACGGAAAATGGAAAAAAACCTATGAAGAAAGACGTGTAGGCAAATTTTTTATCACATAGTTTTCCTTAAAAGGAAAATGGATTCCATATTGTTCATTAAAAAGTGTTTTTCTCAACGTCTGAAGAGAAGCCATTCTTGTGAATATTTTCAAATGATATAAGGTTTGACATTGTCCGAATGTTCGCCAAACAATTATAACGAACAATGAAAATACACTACTTGTTACTACCAATCCAATCTTTGTTGTCTTGATTTTGTGAAAACAATATATGAATACTCGATTACAAAGCCGGATAATTTTGAAGCTTACGAATTAAGTCACCTTATACTGACTTAAATTTATTGGTATATGAACAATTACCGAATTCTAAATTATATAAACATAATAAAATTTAAAATATTATAATATATATATCAACAATCAACAACAAAAACTATGTAAACAGATAAACGATAAAAAAAAACTAAACAGTAAATTGTCTATGGCATCATAGCGTAATGGGTTAGGGCACTGGACTGAAATACCTAAGGTTCAGGGTTTGAATCCTAACAACAGTCAAGCTACGCTGAAGAGGAGTGAGACTCAGAAACATGCGTGTCCGTAGATTACTGTTTTTCAAAATAATAAATAAATAAAAAATACGTCCAAATAAAAAATGGGCGACTTTCTAAGAAAAACACTGGATCTCCTAGGCGGACACGTTAACCTTAATATCGTTTAAAAAATCAACAACAAAAACTACGTAAACAGATAAACGATAAAAACTAAGCAGTAAATTGTCTATGGCATCATAGCATAATGAGTTAGGGCGCTGGACTCAAATACATAAGGTCCAGGGTTCGAATCCTTACAATAGAAGCTACGCTGAAGAGGAGTAGAACTCCGAAATATGTGTGTCCGTAGATTATTGTTTTTAAAAATAATAATTATAATATATATATATATATATATATATATATATATATATATATATGTATGTTTCTTTAAAACGTTTAGAACTATTGAAAAATAAATGTCCTTCATTGGAACATTATTTTGTTAGCAATTTCCTGTATTGCTGAATAGTTTTACTTACATGAACAATCAGCTGTTTACCATGAAACACTGTTTAGGGGATTTAAAAACAAAACAGTATATCAAATCATGGCTCCCCAGCAGTGTTGATCAAACACCACTTCCCTCAAAACACATGAACAAATATAATATGCATGCACGCGCACACACACACACACACACACACACACACACACACACACACACACACACACACACATGAAATCAAGATAAACTTTAAAAGATAAAAAGGCAAGTAAAATTAATTTGTGAAAGGACAATAATACCTAAGAGAATTGAATAAAGCTTACCAAGTAGATTAAGGTGTGTGACTGAGAAAAAGATTAGGAATTAATAAGAATGTGGGAGGAACCGAGTCCCTAGGCTAGACAAAGGGAGGAGGTGCTGGACAACTTGACCCCTACCTGAGGAGATGAAAACGTGTATTGACCATATTGTATGAGGTGTGATAAGGTCAGTCACTCATCCAGAGCAAATGTGATCCAGGGGATGACCTCTTGGCTTATGTTGTCTTTTGTTCAACATCAGAAGGTGCCCCCCACCCCCGGCAAACCAGTTACGATGCCCCAACCCCCAACCCTTCTCATGTCCTACACACCTGTTTAGTGGGATAACAAAAAAAAAAAAAAAAAAAAAAAGAAAAAATCCCACATAAAACTATTTCTGAATGAATAATCTATTAACTAGAGTACTTGTCTCAGAAAGAATCCTTCATTACCTGGCGCCATTTTATAAGTCCACTAAACTAGAAAACTTCTTACATCTGTTAGTGTCATATGTTCCTATAAAGCCACCATTTTCCCATGCATTTTTCTGTTCATAAAGGAGTTATCACTTATATAAGGAAATAGAAGAGAGTTCCACAGGCACGCAGTTCTAAGAAAGAAGTTTTGTTCATAGAATCTACGTTTAGGTTTAGGCACAGATAAAAGAGTGGGAGAAATAATTGATAGTGGTTTCAGATAGATGAGTGTTTTTCATGAGACTTTGGCAAGGGGGTATCATAGATTAGAGCCCAAACGAGCACTTGCCATGAAAATAACGATAAAGCAAAGACGTCTCGCAATGTCTCTTCTGTATGGCGTATGGTTGCATTTATAGTCTCTGATGTTGCACAAGAGATGGGTTACAAATTATCATTGATTGCTTCTGCAACTCAGAGACAATGGTGCCCAACGATTATAGATGTGATGCATAACCCCCACCCTCTCACCGGGATGCTGTTTAAACCCACTTCCAGCAAAAACACTGATCTAAGTACAAGGAAATAATAAGTATATGCTACCAAACCAAGCCAAATACTACCTGTACCTGGTGCAACTCGCACTCTGATTGGATTCAGCTGAAGGAAGTTTCTAGGGAACATCAAATACACAGTAATAGTAATAGTAAGTTCAAGGAAACTTTTTCCATTATTAATCAGAAAAGCGTTACCACTGCTGACGAAAAGAAGGCTCTATTAAGTATGTATGGAAGTGAAACCTGGTCAGTGAGAATTGAGGACATACGTTGCATGTAGAGAAATATGTGAATGATGCAACAGATGTGTAATGTGATTTTTAAAGAGAGGCTTAGATTTGACAATCTCAGAGGAAGATTAAATTTGGAGAGTTAAGAGAAATGTGTAGAACTAGACTAATGTATATATAAATAAATGCACGTTTATACATAAGTATATTAGTATGTATTTGTGTATGATTCAGTAGATAGAAATATACTAGATATCACACAGAAAGACTAAGGCAAATGATATATACAAATTATGTCAGCCACGTTAAGTACTCGGCTCTCATTGTTTAGCACTTTAAAGTTGAAATGAGTTAGTTACTTAAGCTCAAATGTACAGATTATGATGTTATAATCATAAGATAACTCTCGCCGTCTTGCCATTTAAGCTTTATATGAATGATAATTTTAACTGTATTTCTCATGGTTAATGTTGGCCGTGCGGTTTTTTTTTTTGCTAATAAAGTCAGAGATGACTTTGTGACAGGTTTTTAATCTCCTGACCGGCTGTAATCATAACTCCCCGCACTGAATGGATTCAAGGGGATTGAGAAAGCAAGAAACGGGAAAGAAAGGGAGAAAAAGGATATGATAAAAATCCAATGGGAAAGATGGAAACATCCAGAACAGGAAAAATCCAATGCATTTTCAACAGACCCATATCGGATTTTTCCTGTTCTGGATTTTACCATCTTTCCCATTGAATTTTTATCATACCCCCCACCCACACCCACACACACACACACGTTTCTTGCTTTCTCAATACCCTTGAATCCCTTCAAACTGTCTCAAACTGTTAAATGACGTTTTTTTAAATGCAAATATGATAAGCTTCATATTCTTTGTTTCCTGTTATGCATTAACCTGCAAAATGTATTGTATATTTTGCAAACCTCTTCCCTCTAATGAGAAGAATTGTATTCTTCGAAACTCCATGGAATAAGATTTTTCTTGTTTTATTTGCATACTTTGTCGAATAATTAAAATGTTGTATACCTTCCTTATAGGTTTATAAGTTTTTTTTTGCAAAAATTGAATAAATTTTAAATATCCAGATTTTTATTTTATATTATATTCAAGCTCTATCTCTGTTGGATTTTACATCCGTTTTGGATTATTGTAATTAGGTTGTTACAAAAATAATGGCTGCCTAAAATGATGTGTTTTGAAAAGTCATTTTAACACAAAATTTGTAGTTCATTTTAGGATTATATACTAATCAATACTTTTAAATTTATTTATTTCAGGTAAAAATTTTTTTGGAAACATACAGAGTCCTCAATGATGAAAAATGACCTTCGCCTCCTTATGTCGCATGAGTGCAAACTTGGGCATAATGCCTCTGAAACTTCTGCTAATATCAACGGAGCATGAGGAAAGAGGTCCACAAGTGATTGGACAGTACGAAGGTGGTTCCAAAAATTCCATAGTGGAGACAAGAGCCTTGAAGATCAAGAATGTAGAGGGTGAGCATGCAGTCTTGACAACAAACAATTGCAAGCAGTTGTTGAGCAAAATCCTCATCAAGGTGTCAGAGAAATGTCTCAGACACTTGGTGTTAGTACTGCAACAGTTTCATGCCATTTACAGAGCATTAGAAAGATGAAAAAACCCGATAAATGGATCCCTCATGAGTTCAATGAGAATGAAAAATCTAGGAGATTTGAAGTCTGCTCAATGCGATACGAGACTTTACCACATCCTCCATATTCTCCAGACCTTCTACCAATGGATTATCTTCTGTTTTTATAAGCATTTAAGCTCATTTTTAAATGGTAAAACATTTTGGTCCAAAGAAGAGGTGGAATCAGCTTTCAAAGATTTTATTGCATCACAGCGAATAACTTTTTATCAACAAGGAATAAATAATCTTGTAGATCGATGGCAGAGATGCATAGTTGTGCAAGGCTCGTATTTTGATTAATTTTACCATTTCTATTGTTCATTTTTCAAGAATAAATGTGTGTTTCTGTAATTGGCCATTATTTTTGGAACAACCTAATAAAAATACTTATATGATATTTATATTCATTGTTGATTTTTCTTTCTGTAAACCAAATATTACCCTCTCTCTCTCTCTCTCTCTCTCTCTATATATATATATATATATATATATATATATATATATATATATATATATATATATAAAAACAACCAATTTATATATATATAGAGAGAGAGAGAATAAATTACAAAAATTTATATTCGAAAATTCATGATGTTGACCATTTTATGATTCATTCCTATAATTCAGTTGACTTATACAATTTTTGACAGTATCTGTTTCATAGCACAAAATCAATCACTTAATTATTATATCAATCAGTGAATCTATTATGTCCTTAACTCATCAAAAGAAACAGCAACAATCAATCCGTTAAAAGGAAATGAAGTGTGATTTGACATGATTAAAATCCGAAAATTGGAAGAGAAGCTGCAAATAACTTTTTTATTTTTCCATTACACCATTTTTGTATAAGTCAACTGAATTAAAGGAATAAATTATAAGATGGTCAACATCATAAATTTTGGAATATACCTTTTTGTTATTTATTCTCTATATTGCTCTGTAATTACATTGAGCTTCTTAAATAAGGATTGGTATATATTATAAGAAAAAAAAAATATATATATATATATATATATATGGAAAATATACTTAAATATGATATTTTATTTCATAAATATTATTATAGAGCCAATTCTCTATCAATTATTATATTGTACATAAGATATAGTAGTGAATTTTAAAAGTAAAAATAAAATGGTTTGTATGCGATCAGCTGGAAACAGAACTTAAACATATAGTTCTTCAGCCTTATCCGTTAGCGTATGACCTAAATCCACACGTATCCAAAAACTGCAAAATAATAACTGTTTAACCTATAATTTTGAATTAGTGCATGCGCAGAAAAAAAAACAAAAAAAAAACGGATATAGTTGAATTACGCCAGTGCAAGGTCAATGTTTGTTTTTGAAATTTTGACTCCTTAGCAACTATTTTACCAGCTAAAACCAAATCGAAAGTGTACTACAGGTTCAGTTACTTATATATCAAGTTTCAACTCTGTAAACTAAATGTTTGGAGAGGAGTTTGGTGAAAACTTTTCGCACATACACTGACAAGGGCACTCTTATAACAATATATATATATATATTACATAGGCGTCACCACTTATCAAGGCCAAGAGGCCACTCGAGGATAACGATTAAAGAGTGTACAGTAGACAACTGGACAATATAGTATTCGTTAATAATGGAAATTCAGTAAATTTGTTAACTGATATAGAACAGCTCATCAAAAACTTGTTTAGGTTAGACTTGAAGACAACTATATTGTAGTCAGCTGGAAAGCAGAAAAACGGAAGACAATTCCATAGGCGTGCAGTTCTAAGAAAGAAGCTTTGCTCATGGAATCTACGTTTAGGTTTAGGCACAGATAAAGAGTGGGGGAAATTAGTGATAGTGTTTTCTGCTAGACGGGTGTTTCTTGTGAAAGTTTTGCAAGGGGGACCATAGATTGGAGCTCAGCCGAGCACTTTCCAGGAAAATAATGATAAAGCAGGGAGAAACTCGCAACATCTCTTCTGTGAACATATATATATATATATATATATATATATATATATATATATATATATGAAACATATATATATATATATATATATATATATATATGAAACACATATATATATACAGGAAACACATATATATATGAAACACATATATATATATATATGAAACACATATATATATATATGAAACACATATATATATATGAAACACATATATATATATATATGAAACACACATATATATATATATGAAACACACATATATATATATATATATATATATATATGAAACACATATATATATATATATGAAACACACACACACACACACACACACACATATATATATATATATATATGTATCATCTGTCTATCGGACTAAATATATTGCTTATAATATACTCATATATTTGAACGAGCTAACAAAAAAAAAAAAAAAATCAGTGAAAACTGGTGCTAAGCATATGTATGCTGAAATAAAAAAAAAAAACAGGTTCATAAGTATGCACCTGTACACAGACACACACGCACATATTTAAAAATCACACCTGCCATTAAAAGAGAAGTACACACAAAGGTTTTACAAGAATTGTAGTAACCAATAGGTTATAAGCTGACAAAAAAAATACCATACAGCAAATATAAAAACGAAAATATAACAAAAGAACTTAAAATCATAAAAACTGCATAAAACACTCAGTAATCTCAGGGATATATATATATATATATATATATATATATATATATATATATATATATATATATATATATATATATATATATATATATATATATATATATATTGCAATAATGTATATATTTTTCCTAATAAGAATACATGAATAGAATTATTAAACGAGAGAGAGAGAGAGAGAGGGAAAGAGAGAGAGAGATAAAGAGAGAAAGGCAACAAAATAGAAGAGAAATAGTAATTAATGAATGGGTGGATGAATGAATGAATGAAAAACTGCCTACTGCATAGAAATCAATGTGCCTTGACTTGTCCTATGAATATTCATTGATCACATGACAATACGCAACCAATTAAATGAAGAAGTTCAAGTCAAGAGTTGACTGAATGGAGAGAGACAAAAAGAAACAAAAACATTAAAATAAAAATTAAAAAAAAAAATACTATATGCAAAAAAAATTGTTTATGTAAAGATTTTATTGTTTCTAGTTTACTTTGATATATTCATCCTCCATCAACTATTTCTTTTTCTTCTTTCTTTTTCTTTATGTATTTTGGAGTTTAATTCAATGGAATTAATAATCTCGTTCTTAACTTTTAATAATACATTTTTTTTTTTTAAATGTACACCAACATTCATATGGAAACTTGAATGGCTACTGGTGAGAACTTGAATGCCTACTAGACACTATGCTCGAATATCTAATGTCTCTCCCTATAGCAGTTTATCAGTATAACCTGGTATAAGGATACTTTTCTCTACAAGAAAACCCTGACTAAATATTCAGATATAGTTAACTCACACTGGCTTTTATAATGAACTAGCCTGAGTGCCCGGGTGTTTGGAAGTGTGGGTTGACCCCCCCACCCCCACCCCACAAAAAAATAACTAAATAAAAAAAATAAAAAGTGGTAGTAGGCAGGCAGCAGGCTCGAACCTGTACTGCAGAGGAAAAGAATGTGGAAAAAAAAAAAGCAACATTTTTGCCGTTGCGTCCATCGCAAAACCGGAAGTGGCAAACGTAAAAATTAAGGCTAGTCAATCGAAAAGAGTGGATGACTTGCAAAAATATCTGCGAAAAAAGCGCCCCCCCACCCTGTCGAAAAGTGCCCAGTTGAGGGTGAAGGAATTAATGCTTTTGGCCAATTTTTCGATATTTGTCATCCGAAAGTTCGAGGTTTTGGGGGTCTAAACATTTGAAATTTTACATAAAGAGTATTCAGACATGCAGCGAGCTTTTTAATTAGTTTTTGGGCGAAAATTTGGCTGTCAAACTCTACCAAACTCTTCCACCAATTTTGTGTCTAAACACTTGAAATTTTAAGTGTAGGTTACCTAGACACGAGTCAAACTTTTTTAATATATATATACATATGCACATAAAGTTATGAACAGTACATAGGGCCCGAGCAAAGCTGGGTTGAACTGCTAGTAGTTAAATATTTCATTTCTGCGCTGACTCCTATGATTCTTATCTTAATTTTCAACTCAATGCATTCGCTATCCTCTTTGGCATAACGGTTAACGAGGATGACTAATTACCTTACGTTTTCAAGTTCGATCCCACTTCCCTCTCCCTATCTTTAAAATTTTTTATTTTTTTTATTTCGTCTTTATGCCAATATCCTCCACTCGGACAAAAGTTAATTAGCAACTCTTTTTCACGTTCTTTTCCTCCTTCGCGGTACAGGTTCGAGCCTGCCTGCCTGCCTGCCTACTACCACTTTTTTCTTTTGCTCAACACACACCTCCAAACACCCGGGCAACGTCGGAACCCTCCTGCTCGTTAAGAATAAAAATGAAATGGTCTTTGAATCTATGTGAAGAAGATGGGGAAAAAAGGGTGGGGATTAAGGTTTGTTTCGAAATAGAAAAAAGAAACAGAAGAAAAAACATGGAAGAAAAAAGGAAGGAAGGAAAAGATGGGAAGAGAAAGAGGGAAAAGGAAGAAGAAAAAAAAGGAAAGAGTGCAAGTAAAAACAATAAGATCAATTAAAAAAAATATATAAATAATATGTATAAAAAAAAACTACAGAAAATGAAAATTAAAAAATAGAACTAGAAAAATAACGAAGCAGTCAGATTTAAAAATTACCTCTACAAAAACTATTAGATTTTTATCAAAATAAAAAGATATATAAATAATAAAAAAAAATAAATAAAAATAAAACAAGATAGGGAATATAGAATAAAAACAAAGAATAAGAAAATAAAGGTAAAATAAAAATATAAGCTTATCAAGGAAAAATATGTGTGTGTGTGTGTGTGTGTGTGTGTGTGTGCGTGTGTGTCAGCTGTCAACACACAGGAAATGAATCCGACGCTCAACATACAAACCTGTCAGTTTATAAAGTTTCACATATTAATGCTTATGTAAAATAAATAAAAAGTATATCTTGCCCCACTTCGGTATTGAGCACTCTCATAGGAACTTTGTTAAAACTGCATTGGAGTGAAAGGTTATATGTCTGCCTGTCTGTCTGTCTCCATATTTTCAAACTCTATCTCCTCCGAAACTAAAAGTCGCAGAGCAGCAGCGCTAGGGGCCTCAAATGATTAGATTTTTTTATGAGCCGTCCTCTTAACCGGTTAAAATAGTTTTTAAGGAGTCAAAAACGGTTAAAAATGAAAAAAAAAAATCGTAATATATATTCTTTTATATTGTATATATATATATATATATATAATTTTATATTGTATATATATTCTTATATAGTATATATATATATTCTTTTATATTATATATATATTCTTTTATATTATATATATGTATATATTCTTTTATATTATATATATATATATTCTTTTATATATATGTATATATTCTTTTATATATATGTATATATTCTTTTATATTATATATATGTATATATTCTTTTATATTATATATATGTAGATATTCTTTTATATTATATATATGTATATATTCTTTTTTATTATATATATATACATTCTTTTATATTATATATATGTATATATTCTTTTATATTATATATATGTATATATTCTTTTATATTATATATATATGTATATATTCTTTTATATTATATATAGGTATATATTCTTTTTTATTATATATATATATTCTTTTTTATTATATATATATGTTCTTTTATATTATATTATATATTCTTTTATATTATATATATATATATTCTTTTATATTATATATATTCTTTTATATTATATATTCTTTTATATTATATATATATTCTTTTATATTATATATATAATCTTTTGTATTATATATATAATCTTTTGTATTATATATATAATCTTTTGTATTACATATATGTTCTTTTATGTTATATATATATTCTTTTATGTTATATATATATTCTTTTATATTATATATATATTCTTTTATATTATATATATATTCTTTTATATTATGTTCTTTTATATTGCATATATAAATTTGTTCTTTTACATTATATATATATTCTTTTATATTATATATATATTCGTTTGTATTATATATATTCTTTTATATTATATATATATATATTCCTTTGTATTATATATATATATTCTTTTATATATTATATATATTCTTTTACATTATGTTCTTTTATATTACATATATATATATTTGTTCTTTTACATTATATATATATATTCTTTAATATTATATATGTATATTCTTTTATATATTATATATATTCTTTTATATATTATATATATATTCTTTTATATATTATATATAATATTTTATATATATTCTTTTATATTATATATATATATTTTATATTTTATATATATTCTTTTATATTATATATATATATTTTATATTTTATATATATTCTTTTATATTATATATATATTCTTTTATATCTTATATATATTTTTTTATATTTTATATATATTCTTTTATATTATGTTGTTTTATATTACATATATTTGTACATATGTATATGTACATTATATATATATTCTTTTATGTTACATATATATTCTTTTATGTTATATATATATTCTTTATTATATTTATATATATTCTTTTATATTATATATTTATTCTTCTATATCATGTATATATATATTCTTTTATATCATATATACTTTTATATCATATATGTATTCTTTTATATTATATATATTCTTTTGTATTATATATATTCATTTATATTATATATATATATTCTTTTATATCATATATATATTCTTTTATATCATATGTATTCTTTCATATTATATATATATTCTTTCATATTGTATATATATACTTTTATATTATATATATTCCTTTATATTATATATATTCTTTTATATGATATATATATATATCCTTTTATATTATATATATATATGCTTTTATATTATATATATATGCTTTTATATTATATATATATTCTTTTATATTATTTATGTATTCTTTTATATTATATATATCTTTCATAATATATATATACATGTATTCTTTTATATTATATATATATTCTTTTATATAATTGATATATTCTTTTATAATATATATACATGTATTCTTTTATATTATATATTCTTTTATATTATATATATACATACATTCTTTTATATTATATATATACATTCTTTTATATATATATACATTCTTATATATATATACATTCTTATATATATATATATACATTCTTATATATATATTTACATATTCTTTTATATATATATACACACACATTCTTTTATATTGTATATACATTCTTTTATATATATATACATTCTTATATATATACATTCTTATATATATATATATATACATTCTCATATATATATACACATTCTCATATATATACATTCTTATATATATATATATATATATATATACATTCTTATATATATATACATTCTTATATATATATATATTCTTATATATATATATTTATATATATATATATATATACACATTCTTATATATATACACATTCTTATATATATATATATATACATTCTTATATATATATATATATACATTCTTATATATATATATATATATATATATATATACATATATATATACATTCTTATATATATATATATATATATATATATATATATATACACACATATATATATATATACATATATATACATATATATATATATATATATATATATATATATATATATATATATATACACATTCTTGTATTCTTTTATATTATATCTTAAATTTCCTGTGATTAACATATATAGGGAGGGGGGTCTTAAGTAAACAAGCGTTTATTAATTTAGCCTTAATAAATGATAAATAACATAAAAATCAAGCTTAAAAACGATACAATCAATCAAGACACGAAACCCTGCACACACACACACGAACGCACACACACACACACACACACACACACGCGCGCGCGACTCAATATTTTTTTAGACAAAGGTTGGTTTCAATGATAAATTATTATGAGTGGATTATCTTTACATTTTACTGCAGTTTCATAGAAATCCCAATTGTAAATAGTGTATGAATAAAATCTTGATCGAATATAAGTTCAAACTATTCAATTTTTAATTCTCTGGAAAACAGATTCTTTTGCTGCATCACAGTTCCTCAGTGCAGCTAGACTAACACTCACGTGCACACACAGACACAGACACACACACTCACGTTCACACACACACACACACACACACACACACACACACACACACACACACACACACACACACACACGTGCACACACACACACACACACACACACACACACACACACACAGTGATACCATCAGTAAAATCATATCCATATATCCCAAGCTTAAAGTTAAGTCATCTCCTTCCAACAAATTCACTACATCTTGCACGAAAGCTGACCAAGCTGAGTGATGCATTCTCAATGCTAACACCATTGACAGCCACTCACAGTTCCAACATAATGTTTTAAAAATTCAGCCAAATATTATAAAAACCGTCATAGGGAGTTCACCCTCCCAAGCTTTAATTTCTCCTTGAAAAAAGGATTAATTTAGTGCCAATCTCACGAGCCACTGCTACTGAAGAATGCTATCAGGGCTGCTCAAGCATTTCCTGTGGGCCAGAGTGCGTTTTACTATATGCACCGGATTGTGAAAACCACAACTGACCTTGTATCTATCTAACCTAGTGAAAAGAAGATTAAAAAAATATACAAATAAAAAAATTGAAATCGAATTCAAATAATAATTTCTTTTTGACTAGCAAGGCTACCCGGCGTTGCCCGGGACCGCATGAAACAATGCGAAAAATGAAGTTGATTTTTAACATACCTGTTATTCTTAGGATAGAGGAATTTTTTGATGCCCATGTATCATTTGCTATCTTGAGCAAAAGAATATTTTACCTACCCTAGGACGGGTATTACACGACATATGTATGGAATAATTGTTACTTCTCTAGGATAAGAAATTTAGAGCACGTATATGAAATAATTTTTCCTTTCCCAAGAGAAGGTAATGTACAGCAGATATTTAAAATAATTTTACCTACCCTCGGACCGCTAATGTAAATACATATAAGAAACAATTCAACTTATAAAATTAGGTTTAAAAATATATACAAATAAAAACATAAAAATCGAATAGAAATAATAATTTCTATTAAGTTACGATTTTGAACAATATAAACATGTTTACACGTGACAAACATGTAAACATGTGGTGAACATGTAATCATTTAATAATAACTAAAACAAATATAATAAGAAACATGCAAACATGTGGTGAACATGTAATCATTTAATAATAACTAAAACAAATATAATAAGAAACATGAAAAAAAAAAAAAAAAAAAAAAAAGGAAAAAGTAAATATGCTTACTTTTTGTGGAGGAGTTCAAACTCGGTCATCATGCTCACCGGGCATCCACCAATGTAAACGGAGCATCGGTTGATGGATCCACAACTGACTGGATAGTACGAAGCATGTTTCCGTGATTCCATAGTTGCAATAAGAGCGGCGAAGATTAAGAGGGTAAAGGACGGCCATGCATTTTTAAAAATGAACGTTTGAAACAGTGTCTGACCATCTGAAATGAATTATGGGAGAAGAAAAGCCCGAGTGAGAAACAAAAGTTTAACGAAAAAAAAAAATAAATAAATAAAAAAAATGAGCATGTGCTATAAAAAATGCTGCAGTTGCTGCATATATATATATATATATATATATATATATATATATATATATATATATATATATATATGTGTGTGTGTGTGTGTGTGTGTGTGTGTGTGTGTGTGTGTGTCTGAATAAAAAATCAATACGAAAAATATATAAATGTTTATATCTTTTCTGTATTTATTTCTTGTGTGTTGACGTGTAGGAATACAAAATGTCTTGAAAAAAAACAAGAATTTTTTCTTCAAATGCACATATTTTCGACCAATCCTTCGGTCTTCCTCATATATATATATATATATATATATATATATATATATATATATATATATATATATATATATCAATCAACATACATATAAACCCATATGTATATATACGAGGTATGGGCAAAAAATAAACGAATAAGGATAGGGGGGACCTAGTTTTGAAAGCCGATTTATCATAATTCTTTTGTAGGTTTCCGAATACTTTTTGATTGTATTTGAAAGATTAAAGACTAAACTTAATTTCCCAAAGAAAAAAAAAAAATATTTGTACACGTGAAAAAAAAGTTATGAAAATGTTTTCACAGCTAGCTAACCGAGTCAATTCAACTAAATTTTGAAGTTAAATAAATTCATTGTAAAAATCCTTTAAAAGATAAATATTAGTTTTCTGAGTCTATTTCAAAAATAATTAGTAAAGTAAAGTCCTAAGATATTGAATTAAAAATAATTATAATAATAAAAAAACAAAAAACACCTTGTTTGCACAAAAAATAGCTGAATTAGACCCAAAACCGAGCGTTTTTGCCGTTCTCAAAACCACAACAAACCATACTTTTGGAAATACGGAATATACGGAGGCCCAAAATCTGAAACAGTTGAAAAGCTGTCTGAGAATGACGTCATGTAATTAAAAGGAAGGAGGCGTACTGGTTTCTTTTTCTTTTTTTTTTTTTTTTTTTTTTTTACCCCAGACGGGCATTCGTACATGTCTATTGTAAATGTTTGTATAAATTTTACCATTTTTTTAATTTAATTATTTTTCTATGTTCCTGTTTTTAAATTATTACTTATTATTTAAAAATTATGTTACGCCGAAAGTTTCACATTCTTGCGAGCAACGAAATTATTAAAATCTTGCATATAAAAATTATGCGAAATCTGTAATTTAAAAAACAAGCAGAAGTATTTTTGCTATTATAATTTTTTCTTTTTTTTAAATATTAAATAAACAATGCTTAATTAAATAGAATACCGGTAGTTCGAGAAATTCATTTTTCTTGGAGTTATATCGAATTCATTAATACGGATTTAGGGGCTTTTTTCGTAATGTTCCTGTGAAAATACTTTTATTTTATTTTTATTGTTACAAATTACGATGCTTTATTTATATAAAAAAAGTGCAAATAAATTCTTGCGTTTCTTATTTACTACTGAAAACCATAACTTTAGTAAATGTATTTTTTGTTTAAACAAAATAATACATTTCCACTAAGATTTAAATAAAAATAATTAGTTCATTATATTCCGCGATCATTATTTGATAACTACTGAATATTTTATTAAAATTGGTTAATTTCCTGATTTTTGGTGATTTTTAAGTAAATGTAGGGGTCAAGATGTTTATACATTTTGAGCGTCAGAATTCATTTTGCCCGTACCTAATATACACACACACACACACACACACACACACACACACACACACACACACACACACACACACATATACACAAAAACACATGTATACATGCATGCATATAGATATATACACATACATATACATGATATATATATACATATATACACACACAAACACATATACATACATGCATATAGATATATACACATACATATACAAACACATATACATACATGCATATAGATATATACACATACATATACATGATATATATATACATATACATAATATAAATATATATACATAATATATATATGCACATATATCGATAAATATATACGTATACCTACATATATTCATATATATATACACATATATACACACAAATTACATATGCATATATATACACATACATTACATATATATATATATACATATATACACATACATATGTACATATGAATACGTACCTACACACATATATATGTATATATATATATATATATATATATATATATATATATATATATATATATATGCGCAAATATATATACGTACCTATATATATATACATATATATATATATATATATATATATATATGCAAATATATATACGTACCTACACATATATATATAACTATACAAATATATATACGTACCTACATATTTATATATATGCAAATATATATACGTACCTACACACACACATATATATATATATATATATATATATATATATATATATATATATATATATATGATAAAAATCTTTATATTGAAAATTTATTCAACTTTTCAATAAAATTTTATAAACCTGTAAGGAAGGTATAAAAAAATTAATTATCCAACAAAGAGTACAAATAAAACAAGAAAAACCTTATTCCATGGAGTTTCAAAGAATGCAATTTTTCTCATCAGTGGGAACAGATTTTCAAAATATACAATAAATTTTGCAGGTCAATGCATCACAGAAAACAAACAATATAAAGTTAATTATAGTTGCATCAAAAAAGTTATTTAACAGCTGGAGACAGTTTATAGGGATTCAAAGAGTTTGAGAAAGCAAGAAACGGAGGAAATGGAAGAAAAAGAATGTGATAAAAATCCAACAGGGTAGACGATAAAATCCGGAACAGACATACATATGTTTGGATATATATATATATATATATATATATATATATATATATATATATATATATATATATATATATATATATATATATATGCGTATAGTTGTATTAACCGTGATATAAGCGTTATTTAACTTTTTAAAATGAAATACATGTTATACGTTTGTAAGTCAAATTACAAAGCAATGATTTTTGTAAAATAAACAAACGTATATATATATATATATATATATATATATATATATATATATATATATAATATGAAGCTGAACGTCTGTGTGTGTGTGTGTGTGTGTGTGTGTGTGGTCACAAATACGCTCCTATATGGTTGACTATTATAGAAAACTGATCACATATAATGATAGAAGATGTATCGAGACACAGAAATGGGTATGTTTGATCTGGCATAATGATGATTCATTAAAATTGTGGTGTCTGCGTACGCACCTGGTCCACAAGTAGGGAAATAAAAAATTTAAAAATTAAAAAAAAAAACGTTACAAGTATTTTCGATATAGATGTACATAATAATACTTTGATAAGTATGTTTTAACTTAAATAGGGATGGCATGATAAAATTGTGGGGTCTGCGTTCGCGCCTGGCCTCCATAGAATGGAAATAGGCACAAACTTTAATAAAAACTTTTAATATCTATCTGCATAAGTATACTTTGATAATTATGTTTCAGTTTGAAGAAATATAGTATAATAAAATTATGGGGTGTTCGTTCGCACCTGACCTCCATAGAATGAAAATATGTCACAAAGTTTAACAAGGTTTTTTAATATAGATTCACAGAATATTGTGATAAGTGTTTCAGTGTGAACAGGTATGGTATAATAAATTATGGGGTTTATCTATTTTATTTTTACTTTCATCAGATTTTGCGTTGGTTTTGATACCCCCAAATTCGAAGCTATCTCTTTACAACCCTTCCTTTTTATAACCCATCATACTTTCATAAATCAGAGTCCATTTTCTGTAGGCTGTTTTTGAACCCAGTCAATGACGGGTACTTTGCTAGTATATATATATATATATATTATATATATATGTATATATATATATATATATATATGTATACATTTATGTATGTAAATTTTTGGTCCCCCAACAAAAGGAGGGTTAACCGGTAAATTCACTCTTGTCTGTTCATCTGTTCGCATTTTTCTGAATAACTAAGCCATGGAATTTTATTAAAATTTTGCACAAACATTAAACATATGAGTAAAAAGGTAACTGAAGAGATTTTCCGGGAAAGCTCCGGTTACCCCTCTTAGGGGTGCCTTTCAGGTTAAAATAGCTAAAATTGACACTTTTGTGCTAATGAAAAAAAATTGATGCCTTGGATTTGTCTAAAACTTTCTGAAAAGTTGTAACTAACTGATTTCTGTATAATTTTCTTTGTCTATACTTCGCGATAACTCTTGAGTGTGCCTCAGGGGCTCTTTTAAGGCTACACTCCATTTTGGGGATTATTTTACGATATTTGTCCAAAATTTTCTGTGTATGTCTATTTAGCAGTTTTGCATGGTGCTGAACTCAAATTTAAATATGTTAAGGCCTTGGAGACTTTTGGGGCTAAATTCGGCGGGGGGGGGGGCAAATGATGGACTTAGTCGTTTCTTTTTCTGCATGGTGCAGAACTCAAATTTACATACGTTAAGTCCTAAGACTGCATAGTTTGTTCATTTCAAACGTTGAAGATCTTATTCTTTAGAAAATCACTCATATTTTGTTTGGATGTATTTACTTATATGTCTTATAAAACAGTACTATATATATATATATATATATATATATATATATATATATATATATATATATATATATATATATATATATATATATATATATATATATATATATAATGCCCAGAAGAGGACGCACGCATGTGCGAGCATGGTTTGAAATAGTTATGGTTTTGTTTTCATGATAGAACAACGATCAAGAAAAAGAAGAGGTCTCAATATTTAAATATTAAGGCAAGAATCATGAATACGAGACAATCACGTATGCATTCAAGTGATTCTTTTTTTTTTTTTTTTTTGTAGAAACTTATTAACAAACTGGAAGAAACGGATTGTCAACATTTAAATAATTTCAGTAATAAAGCAAGAATTATGACTATAATGAGGCAAATATGTACACATTTCTACAGAATTATTTCCTTGTAGAAATGTATTAACGATCAAAAAGAAAAGAGTTGTCATTATTTAAATATTATGGCAAGAAATATAAATGCAATAAGGCAAATATGTATGCGTCTCTACTGAATCATTTTCTTGTAGAAATTTATGAACAAACAGAAAGGATGTGACTGGAATGGATGAAAACGACACTAACCTAACAGGTTTAACCAGCTTCTTCCAAAGGTGGGAGTTTCATAGGAGTATGAAATTCAAAAGCGGTCCCGAGTCACATGTATAGCCATCGTTAGGGAAGATGACGATGTTAGGTTTTAGCAACTCTTGCAGGGAGGTGTCGACGTTCTCCTACACACAGCGCCTGGATTTCCCAAATTGATCACCCATCTGATACTGACCAGGCTCAACGTTGTTTAACTTCGGTGGTTTAACGAGAACCGGTGTCTCAACGTGATTATGCCGTATGAAGGTAGGGACTGTTAGTTCTTAAATAGTAATGAAAACGTTATAGATTGCATAAAGCAAATGTGAATGAATCTTAAATGCACTTTTCATAGAAATTCATTAACGACGAGGGAGAAAGAGATTACCATTGTTTAAATCTTGATAGAATAAGGCAAATGTGACTGCACGTATTTATCGACGATGAACAAGAAGAAATTGTTTTCAACAGTTGTCTGTTAAGGCAAGCACAATATGACAAGGTCAATCAGGGTTGTACAGACAAATTTATCTTTAGTTGACCTTTGACAATTAAATGTTTTCCTTCACTAGCCAAATAGAAAAGTTACAAGCCAAACCCACATGATTTTTGAAATATGACATCTTCGTTCCATGACGAGTACCTAAATCATAAACATTTTTGTGTTTTTAATTTTTTTTTTAATAAGTGGAATTATTCTATATATGCACAAATTTTTATGTTGAGATTTGAAGGTATAAACATTTCGATTTTGCAGGTGTTTTTTTAATAGCCTTCGTTAAAAAAAAGAGAGTATATTGTTTTATTAAAATAAATGTTTGTATCTATAAAAGTGAAATTGTCTGCCTGTCTGTCTGTGTGTGGGTATATTCCCTATCAAACTACTCTGTCAATTTTTAGTCTACAGACTCGAGATTTGGCATAAGAGTATTGAGATTTAGGAAAATCTTTTAAATCGTTTTTCAGCCAGAAATTTAGCGGTCAAGGGGTCAAAGTTCAATGATTTGACTTTTGAAAACTCTACTAAACTGCTCCACTAATTTTGGATCTAAACATTTGAAATTGTAGATGTAGGTTACTTGGATATGGATCAAATTTTTTAATTTGATTTGAGCGCCAAACAATAAATGTTAAGCGGTCAAAATTAGGATCAAAGTTTTTGATCTCTGTGATCTTTACCAAATTACTCAGCCAATTTTTGGTCTAAACATTTTAAATTTTACATAAAGTGTATTCGGATATAGGGCAAGCTTTTTAATCAGTTTCTGGCCGAAAATTTGGCTGCCAAGGGGTCACAGTTCAAAAGATTAAATCTTTGCGGTCTCTAGTAAACTATTCAGCCAATTTTGTGTCTAAACATTTGAAATTTTACATAAAGGGTATTCAAACATGCAGTAAGCCTTTTAATCAGTTTTTGGGCGAGAATTTGGCTGCCAAGGGGTCAAAATTGAAAGAGTTGATATTTGCAGATTCTACCAAACTCCTCTGCCAATTTTGGGTCTAAACACTTGAAATTTTAGATGTAGGTTACCTGGCATGAGTCAAACATTTTAATATATATATGCATATATATATGCACATAAAGTTATAAACCGTAAATAGGGCCCAAGCATAGCTGGCTGAACTGCTAGTGTTTAAATAATTTTACTTTGTTTTATTTAAAATAATAATCATAAATAAATGTTGAAAAGATATTTTTCACTCAGCTATGGAAGATTGCCCGTGGGAAAAAAATAATCGTAAAAAAATAATCGTTTTATTATTTATAGTCATCACTTGGAAAAATCACCCGCAAATGCGACTGTTCCACTCGCTTCTCAATATGAATTTAGTTTTAATGAATTGGTTTTTGGAAATTTAAAACTGCTTTTCTAATGTGGTTACTTAAGAAACTTATTGAAAATGAGGAAGAAAGGGATTGCCAGCGTTTATTAAGATAAGCATCATGGCTATATTAAGGCAAATACGAATTATGGCTATATTAAGGCAAATACAAATCATGACTATATTAAGGCAAATACAAATCATGACTATATTAAGGCAAATACAAACTATGACTATATTAAGGCAAATACAAACTATGGCTATATTAAGGCAAATACAAACTATGGCTATATTAAGGCAAATACGAATTATGGCTATATTAAGGCAAATACGAATTATGGCTATATTAAGGCAAATACAAACTATGGCTATATATATTAAGGCAAATACAAAATATGGCTATATTAAGGCAAATACGAATTATGGCTACATTAAGGCAAATACGAATTATGGCTATATTAAGGCAAATATGAATTATTGCTATATTAAGGCAAATATGAATTATGGCTATATTAAGGCAAATATGAATTATGGCTATATTAAGGCAAATATGAATGCATTTCTAATGAATATTCTGCAGAAATTTGTTAACAGTTAGGAGGAAAAGGATTGTCAGTGGATGCATTATTGATAAAACAACGCAAGTAGAAATACATGCCTCATGATTTCTTTGTAGAAATATCAAACATTCCTGTTGATGACGATGCATGCCAGAATTAGGTTTCCTTGCATCCTTTGCATAAATATTAAGGCAAGCATAAAAGAAAATATGAATTCATGCTTAATGATTTCTTTGTAGAAATATTATACATTCGTGTAGATCGTGTTATTTGGATTCTTCGGACTACTGTACTCATCGCGAGTTTTATTTTCACGTTTCGATTGATGTAACTGTCGACCTTCTTCAGGTGTATCTTGTTGAACTCTGGAATATTTCTGTCTAACTCGGAAATCTGGGACCTTTTATTTTCTTCACGGGGGTATTATTGCTCTTGTTTCGTTAGTACCTCTATCCAGTCATGGCTAAATAATTTGCAATTGTGAAGTAAATAAAAGGGCTCCGTTCGAAATTCTGTCGAAGATCCCGAGTTCGACAGATTTGGTTGATTGGTTGTTTTTGTTTTACGGCATATCAACCCTTTTCAGGTTATTTAATGCCGAATCCGGTGATTTTGAAAACTTTTTAATAGAATATATTTGTTTTTTGCAAGTCAGTTTCTATTTAACCCATTGTTGGGACCCTAACAGGTACTACCACTCCGGGTCAGAGTGGACCTGGGAGCAATGGCAATTAAAGGGTGGCTCCACACTCCCCAGAGCCTGCAAGCTGGGGCCCTCACCATCAGATATAGTTTAAGGTTATATCCAGGACCCCCATTGAGGGACTTTTACCCTCTACAGGGGGGCAGTCGGCGTATTCTAATGCCCCACCGACAGGGCCGAGTTCGACAGAAACATTACAGAGTTCAACAAGATACAATTGAAGAAGGTCAGAGGTTACATCAACCAAAACGTTGTGAAAATCTCAAGATGAGAACAGTAATTCGAAGAATCCAAATAATACGAATAACCAATCATCATCTCAAAAAATTCAGAAATGTAATTCCTGTTGATGATGATGATGCGTGCCAGAATTATGTCTCCTCACGTCATTTGCTGAAATATTAAGGCAAGCATAAAAGAAAATATGAATGCATTCTTAATGATTTTACTTTTACCCTCGGAACTGTTTGTGACTACAGAGATCGTGAGTAGATGATGAGATGAAGATCTTCTCAAAAGTTAGATTTATATTCCTGTTGATGACGATGCATTTCAGAATTAAGTCTCCTTGCATCCTTTGCTGCATAAGTAAGGATGGATCTACTGTTGGAAGCCGTTATTTGTAGGTAAACATAGAGTATCCTGTCACCATCTTCTTTTGCTAAACATTGAACTCATTCCAGGTGTACGATATCTTTTTATGGATAGGGATTTGTTGCCTGGATGGCATACATAAGAATAGGCTGTACCAGATTTATGTATAAGGGGAAGTAAAGTGTCCGTTTAAGCTTAGGATTTTCAGATCAGGCAGAAAATCCATCTGGCTGATAAGGCGAAAGCCACTTGAAGATAAGAGTTAGTGATATTGATAGATTTTTAGATGAATAATGGAAGAGTGTTATGATACAGTTAAAAATAATGAAAACAGATTACGACAAGTATTTGTTGACATTAGATTTGAAGATAACCATACTGTAGTGCACAGAGAATCAGTCCAATGATAATGTGTTACACAGAGGGAGAAAAAAAAAAAACTCTGTTCATGGAAATTCAGTTTTATGTATTTGGCACATGTAGGATAAGTTATTTGCAGTTGTGGTAGGAAGAGGAGGAAGAAGAGCAGGAGCAGGAGTAAGGGGAGTTTGGTTTTACAGCAAATCAACCGCAGTGGGTAATTCTATGCCAAATAGGGTCGGTACATATACATGATTTGTATAATCTGAAAATAAATACTTCATTAGACAACTCCATTGCATTACATCAATGTTTTTTTTTTTGTGTTTCTATTTGACCGATAATTTAGTGTCAGGTCTTGTGTTTTTTAGTGTCCTCTGTTCTATGATATTTGTTTTTGATAATTTGGTGGTTTCCTTCTGATTCCATTTTTTCTATTGTGCTATATCAGTTGCATAACTCGGGCATTTCATTCATAGTTTTTGTTTCTTGCTTGTGTCTGGATTGGGATCGTTGACGCGGCTTTTCATGACATTTAGATTTGTGTGAGGGCTGTTTATACGTTGTATGTTTGTGTAGTTTCTGTACAGCAAGGTTGATTTTTGAGATTTTGGTGATCTTGATTTTGGAAGGGCTCTGGTATTTTGTGGTAGTTTTTTTTTTTTTTACCCGAGAGCCTTGTGATAGAGTTAATCATTATTATTGAGTATCTTTTGTTATGAAGGGAGGGTTTTGGATTGAAAATTGTTTAAATTGTTGCGTGGATGTCTGTAGTTCTTTTATGCAGGTTAGGAGTTCATTTGAATTCATATTTACTAGCTTTCTTATGAGGAGATTACATTTTTGGCATTCTGAATTGGAAGTGTAGATCTGAAAATGGGCTGACATGATCAGCTGATTGATTGGATCAGACCTCTCTGATAACCCATCTACCCTAACCCTAACCATCTAGCCCAGGTAAGAACCAAAGTGTTATGTTGGGAAGTGGTGGGTGCTAAACCCTGAACTCAACGACCAGGATCCTGTCTTAAGACATCACGATCGCCACGCGCTGCCAACAGGTGACCCAGGTGAGAGACTTTGCGGATGCTCCACTGAAAGGGTCAGCTTTTTTTATGAATTCATTTCAAAAGCATTAGTCCTTTACATATCCAAGGCTTTTAATAGGGTACAACATAAAGGTCTGGATATGAGACCTTAAACTCTTTCCAGTGGTGAGGTCCCAGCTTGCGGACTTTGAGGAGTGTGGAGCTACCCTTTAATTGTCATTGCTCCCAGGTCCAATCTGACCCGGAGTGGTAGTACCTGTTAGGGTCCCAACTATGGGTCGAAGTAAGTATTTTTAAATTTTAGATATTAATTATCCGGGGCAATGCTGATCAAGACCTAACTTTGTGGGTTTTTGTTCTTTGTTTTTTTTCTTACTTTTTGCTTGACATACAAACATACACACACACACACACAGACAACTGCCCTTTATATAATAGATAACATTGAAAATGACTAAAAAAAAACAGGTGCGCGTTTTTGATTGACGTGACAGTGATAGGTATTCAGCAGTTATTTTGTGCAGGACAGTTTTGAATAAATGGGTTTGTTTGTTTTTAAAAACCCACTCCCTCGTCTCGAAATGAAAGCTACAGTCTGATATGACGAAATCAACATTGAACAAACTGGCTTTCGGCCTGTGATTAGAGTCGAGGTTCGCTTTTTTTTATACCGAAAAGCGAATGTAATGCGTGCCGATGCGGGAAATGTGGAATAATTAACGTTTTAAAGTCAATAAAATTAAATAGAGAGGCGAGCTCCGTGGATAATTCGTAGATATTACTATTTATAGATGATATAAAAAGTTTTAAAAAGTTGTGAAGCGAGCAAGCGCTTGTTTGAAAGAAGCCTTTCGTGGATATCGAGGAAAAGCGAACATACATACATACATACATTTTCGCTTTTATATTTATAGACTAGCAGGGGTGTCTGCCATTGCTCGGATGTTTGTAGGTGTAAAAAAAAAATTTCGGTAGGGAGGTAGGCTTGAACATAAAGCCTTGAGGCTAAGGTTAAAATTTAAAAAAATTGTGATATGTTACCGCGACGCTAAGCGGGCAGAGAAATGAGAATGGTTGAAATTAAACGTTTTAAAAAGCAGGTGGTCAAACGAACGTCAACGTGTGGTTTTCTAGGTCAAACATCATGCCATAGAGAAATGAAATCACAGCACGAATTTTGTAACATAAAAGTCGCTCAAGTAAAAGATATATAATTGACCTCGTTTCATAAATCAGAGACATTATAATCTAGAATGTATATAAAAAGTTGTAAGAATTAGTGACCCCCACCCCCGACTCCCACCCCCTTCTCCAAAAGCCTTTGCCAAATATACAAAAAACTTGCAGACACAAAAAAACTCACACACATTTTCGCTTTTATATTATAAACTAGTCTAGGTGCCCAGCGTTGCCCGGGGTGTTTGGAGGTGTGTGTTGAGCAAAAAAAAAAAAAGTGGTAGTAGGCAGGCAGGCTCAAACCCGTACAGCGGAAGCGGAAAAGAATGTGAAAAAAAAAACGTGATGTCTTTGCCGTTGCGCCCATCACCAAACCGGAAGAGGTGAAGGTTTAAATTAAGGCTAGTCAATCAAAAGAGGGGATAACTTTCGAAATTATCGATGAAAAAAGCGACCCCTCCCTGTAGAAAAATGTCCAGTTGAGGGTGAAAGAATTAAGGTTTTTGGCCAATTTTTTGGATATTTGTTATCTGAAAGGTCGAGCTTCGAAAATTACTCAGGTAAGATGAAGAAGGTCGGAGGTTACATCGACGAAAATGTTGTGAAAATGTCACTCAAAATGAGAACAGTAGTCTAAAGAATCCAAATAATATAAATAATAGAATTGCCTCAATCGAAAAGAATATCTTCTTCTCCAAGTGAGGATTAAACAGATACTACACCATGATTGTAACACAAAGGCCAAGAATTGCAGAAAAAACTACTACTAATAGTCCGTCCCTATTTACACTTGCCTATCCACTATACCAAAGTTAGATACAAGGTCAATTTATTGCGGGCCAAATCCAGATTCTACGAGTTAAGAATAAAACTATTTTTGTAATTACTTCAATGAAGTTTAATATTTAGGAAATCATCAATGTTAAGAAATAAGTTATTTTAAGAAATTCATAAAAAGAAAGTAACTTTCTAAATTCTTACCTTTAAATGGACTTAGAATACATCGAAGTTGTTTATGTTTGGATAAATAAATCCCAAATTCTGTTCATTTATTGTCATTCTGTCAATCTTCTATTCTGTTAATCAAGATACTACTGGTAATCGTGATTCTAGGAAAAAAAAAAAAAAAAAAAGAAAGATCTATTTTTGTAGTTATGTAATTGAATTCAAGTTTAATTGTAATAAATTCATCAGAATACATTAAATTTGTTTGGATTCGTTAAAAAAACAAAGATTTGTGTTTGTTATTTGTCATTCTGCTAATTTTCTATTCTGTTAATTTACTGTTGTTCATGATCCTATATAAAATAAATTGATATTTTATGAATGGTAAGACATAAATATGAAAAAATAAATTGGATGAAAACGATTCTATGTAGATTAGTATTACTATTATGTAGATTAGTAATAATATATAGATTAGTATTAAAAATTATTTATTGCAAAATTACAACAGAAAAAGTAGACAACTTTAATTGTAGTCACTAAACGAACAGTCATTGAAAATGTTTTTCTAATTCTCATCTGATAAATGTAATGGCAGATTTTTTATCAATGGAAATAACAAAGGGCAAAGAGTTACTTTACTTTGAACACTAATTTTCTCTAGTTTGCTGTATCTAACAGTACAAAAAAAAAGAAGAAAACTAGCTATCTATATATTAATACGATAGCGTGTGTTATTTTCTGTGTAACACTTACATCCAGGTCGTTTAATTGTTATGTACTTCCATTTCTTGTCATAAATAATTTTAACAAGAATTCTTCATACATCTTTGTTTCGGTTTCAATTATAGCTGATGGCACTTGTCATCTATTTTTTGTTTATAAATAATTTTCTCAAGAATTCTCCATAAGTTTTGGTTTCAGTTTCGATTATAACTTATGGTACTCCAGTCATTTTTTTTTTTAATAAATAATTTTATCAAGAATTCTTCATAAGTTTCGGTTTCGATTATGGCTGAAGGAACTCAAGTTAAGTTTTATTTTGGTTTCAAACCCCACCACCCAAGGATACAATTTTTTTTTTTTTTTTAAATCACAACTTTATAATATATAAAAATCGATAGAACATGAATTCTATAATAATATATACAAAATCTGCAAGAATTAAAATATATTATTTACGACCAGGCTATGATAGGCGTCTCTGCTAGCTTAGATAAATACTTTTGCCGTTTTAACAAAAAAGGCAACAATATTAGAGTGTCTCCATTTACACTGAACAGCTACAGAATGGTAACATTAATATGTTACATATGAATGAGAACCCTGTAGAATTTCTACAGGTTCCGTTAGTTAACGTTTAATTTTAAGAAATTCAGTAATTATAAGAAATATGTATTTTCAAAATAACTTCTGAACTTAGAAAATATTGAAACTTTTAACTTTACTTTTGAAGAAAAATACAAAAAGAAAAATTTTTGCAAATCATCACTTTTATCAATTTTATATTTTGGAGTTATTGGCAATCAAGATTCTAAAAAATAAAACAAAAGTCTAGTTTTAGTTCAGTTTAAGAAAGTCGTTAATTCAAAAATAATAACTGTTTGGCAAACAATTTTACATTAGACAATCAAAACGCTACAAATATGACTGTTGATAAATCAGCAATAACAGTATACTACTAAATATGCTCCCATTTCTTTATTAGTAGTGGTCATAGTATATCTTCTTAGAGAGAAAACGTGCCTTATTATGTATTTATACATAAAATGAAACTAAATATCAAAATTCAAAACAACGGTTATTAATAAAATTCTATTCTTTTTAAAACTACTTCTTCTTCTACTACTCATCATCATCAAAAAGAAGAAGAAGAAAAAGAAGAAGAGGAAGAAGATCAAGTGGTATTCTGACTAGTACAGGCATTGACGGCTATGGCTTTCCATTTATCTATGCCTCCCTAGGCAATCATGAATTCATTATCGCTCACCATTTTTTGATGTTGCCCAGGTATTCAACGTATGTTTCTCACTTTTATCATCTGCTTCTTTACCCACGATCTTTCCCATCAAGCTAATCTGTTCTATTCTGTTTTTTTTTTTTTCTGTAGACATGGTCCATGAATCTCATTTGTCTTTTTCATACTATTCTTATTAGAGAACTTTCTGTGTTTACCATTTCTAATGCCTCCTGGTTTGTTTTCCTTTCTGTCCAGGATCTCTTCAAAATTCTCCTCAGGAACCAAGTTTCAGTTGCCTCTAGTCTCTTCTTCGTGCTGTTGGTGATTGCCCAGCACCCACAACCGTATAAATGAACACACCATACATCCGCTCGGAGTATTCTGAATTTGGTGCCTATTTTAATGTTCAACATTATATATTAACATTATAAATTAACAATATACTATAATGAAAACCATACTAAAACAGAGCTGAAGATGCAACCCGTATTAAAAAAAGCTATTTAACTGAAAGAAACGTTTTTGTTTTTTTTTAGAGAGATTCGACTTTATATGAGGAGATCAAAAAGAAAATGTCAGTAGTTAAGTATTACCGTTGATATAATGGATAGAATACTGCAATCATAAATGGGCTGCTGAGTAAGAATTCAAACAATCATTATTTTTTTTTTAGAAGGTAGTCAGTGTTGCTTAACATTAGTGGTCTGATGAGAATTAGTGCATCAACATGATTGTGCTGTTTGCTTCCAAACTAACCTATCTCTGGCCAGGTATTCATTTATCCATCTACTCTTAAGCCTATTTGTACGAATTTCTTTCATGTCTTCCCCCTGTGAACGGAACCTACTACCGCAACTGTTCTACATCTACTAACTCAAAAACTCTCATTCATTCTTTCAACGTGACCATACCAATAAAGTCTACTGTTCTACCCACGTTTCCTTATTCATTCTTCCTGTGAGGTGATTAGATACCAGCCCGTTTTCAAGACCCAAATTACACATACATTGTATCATTCTCATATCATTTCTCTCCAAGCAACACATATCCTCAACCGTCACTGGTCAGGTTTCATTCCTGTACATCACACTACATGCATGCACCTGATAAACTCTTCCCTTGACCAGCAGCAGCAGTAGTAGTGTAAGACTCTGCTGATCAGTAATAGCATGGACTTTCTCTTAACTCTTGCAATCAGAGTAGCACCTGCTCCACTCTGTGGTCCAGTGGTATCACCGAGGTAACAAAACTTCTCAACAGCCTTAATAGCTACGCGATCCAGACATACCTTGTTTACATCTGAGTTTTCATTCTTCACTGTTTTAAATTTCTTGCGCTGATTCTTCATCTTCTAACCTATCTGTAATTCAGTAGTCATGATGATGATGATGATGATGATGAAGATGCTGCTGCTGCTGCTGCTGCAGTCCTTCATAGCTGAAGATGACTAGTCAGAGTCTCGGTGCTTTATCTTACAGCGTTGTAGCATTTCATGCTCAGTGTGGAAAGTTTCCCCACAAGTAGTGCATGGGCAGCCACCATTGGTAATGCTTTTGTTCAGACCTGGCCTCCACCTTTACCTCTGTTTCTGCCCCGTGATGGTCACTACACCAGCAACCTCAGTCTGCTGCTAGCTCTTCCCAATTTTTCGTGTTGATATTCATTGCCTTTAGGTGGCGCTTTATCACATCCTTGTAGCGGAGTTTCTGCCCACGAATCTTTCTGGACCCATTTTCCAATTCTCCATACAATACGATTTTTGGTATGTGATTGTTTTTCATTCTGGCCACATGTCCAGTCCATTGCAGCCATGTTGTGGTTGTGGCGAGTACGGCTTCTATGTTGCCCATCTTGGCTCTGTTGAGTATTTCAACATTTGGTATAAAATAGTTCCAATTAATTTTCATAATTTTTCTTAGGTGGTGCTGTTGTATTGCTTCCAACCTTTTTATACGGTCCCTGTACAGTGTACAGGTCTCTGCCGAATACAGCAGAGCAGGCAACACCACTGCTTTATAAACACTGCATTTTGCCTTTAGTCCAATGCCGTTCCTTGACCATAATCGTTTTTTTTTTAGTTTTCCAAATGAAGCACATACACTCTGAACACGGCAGCCTATCTCTCAGTCCACATGGCCACTGATAGTCAGTGTACTTCCCAGGCACCCAAAGTCCGGCACTTCAGCAATACTTGTGTGCCTAATGCGTAAAAGTACTACAAAAAATGAATTGCACCCAGTTTCTTTCCTACAAATTAAGCAGGGGAACTTTCCTGTTTTGAGGAACTTTCCTGTTTTGAGGAACTTTCCAACAATACAATCACTCCACATCACTTTGGTCTTGGTAACATTCACTCTCCGACCTTTTAGCATTCTACTACATGTTTAACTTAACAAGTAGACCTTCCATTGTTTCAAGGGCACAAAAGAAAGCATCTGACATCGATCACTTCTTGCCGACAAACTGGTTCTTTATCTCTCAACCTTCCTGTAATTCAACTGCAGTCCTTGTGTACCCAATGCTTAAAAGTACAAAAACAAAAAAAGATTGAATTGCACTTTCTACAAACTTAACATGGGAAACTTCCATTGTTTTACGGGCAAGTACTAAATCATTAAAACAAAGCATCTTTTCCAGACAAGGGATACAAAACTCCCTGGACAATAGTCCTAAGAGACAAAATGAAAAGTAGCGGACTCGGTACAAAACCTTGACGTACTCCGGTTTTAACATTAACACTGTAACTAAATGTGATGTTTACTCTTAACACGATCTCGGGACAAGATCAAAGTGTAGTATCTGTTCTTCAGATGCTGCACTTCTATTTCTTGTTCTCTTTCGGTGGAGGAGAAATCCTTCACGACTGAGACAATTTTTATTTTTGTACCTTTTCTCCACGTTAAAAAACGACCCTGGTGTCTAACTCTGTCCCGTGGGGAGGCATAGTAAATAGGTACTCTTAACACGATTTTAAACATTTTTGCTACTTGAAAAACCTTTACCAGTCACATGCTTGCCCCTAGTTCAAGCAAAGCCTAGTGGACAAGATTTCTTGGTACTCTGCCAAAAGTTATCAGCAGATCCACAAAGGCAAAATACAGGTTTGTCTTATTACCAAAGTAATTCTCTTGCATTTGTTGAAAGATAGATATGGCATCACTGTATATCACTTTATCAACTAAGCTCCAGCCCCTGTCTCATCACCACAATGTCGCATCACTCTGCCTGTTTTACAAATATTTTAATGGAATGTGTTCTGATTAACTTGTTTAACTTATACCCCTTCGACGTACGTATCCCCGACAAACCCGCTTAGCAATAAGATCTCACCCCCTTCACTGTTGTTGTCCCTAAATGCCAGAAGGTTTTCTATTTTAATAGTTTCTTCCCTCGAACAGCTAGACTTTGGAATTTCCTTTCTGCTGCCTGCTTCCCTTGCTGTACTGATATGCAGAAGTTTAAATGTAACATAAACAAATATCTTGTTAATCTTTCCTAGATATGGCTGCAAATAGTAGCCCCTTACGCCCACGTGACGATATGCTTTGTAAGGGGTGAACATGAGTAAAAAAAAAAAAAAAAAAAAAAAAAAAAAAAAACTGCATTTCATGGATGTTTATCTAACTTTTTGTTTGCTCCTCAAATATTCTTTCAATTATTTTCAGGAACTGCTCCATTAATCTTAACCTCCGTAATGACCTCTATCAAAAGCTTTCCCATTTACTCCCGCAACAATTCACAAGTCTCCCAATCTTTGCGCTTCTATTATGATCTGATTTGTCCAGTCTATGGTCATCCCAATGCCCATTTCACCTGCAGCCTTCAAATTTATGCAAAGCTAAAGCGACATCGTTTTGGCTTTATATTAAAAAGCTTTCTCTGGAATCACAAAAGCAAAATATAGTTGCTTTTTCTTACCAAGGTACTTCTCTTGCATTTAATAACAATGGATAGAATAAAGTGTACTGGCATAGTGTTTGAACTGGCTATAGTTTGTTTAGGATTATGTTAGGATTAAATTAGGGTTGGTTTAGGATTAAGGTTTAAAAAAAAAAAAAAAGAACAGTTTGGTCTGGTGAATCAGAAGAACAAGTGATTTCTGCAGCAAACAGTGTCAGAAAAAAAAGTTATTCTATTTAAAAAAAAAAAAAATGAAAGAAATTAATAAATATTTCATAAAGTAGTATTTTTTTTTTCTAATACTAAAAAAGAAATTT
>NC_136524.1:30101532-30216532 GCF_053919585.1 Euprymna scolopes | reverse complement strand
TACACCAGATGTACCAACACAGAATTAAGTAACATTTTTCCTTTTTTAAAGCCATGTGTATGGCATCCGTCAGTCGAAACGACTATGGATCAGCACCGTATTAAGATGTTGCCTGTATGCATCCTTTTGTGTGACTGTAGAGACCAATTCTTGATTTGCATAGTCTGCCACAGCCTTGACATACGAAGGTTGTTATGCAATTTGCCGCTTCGTCCGGCTGTTCCGCCTGTACACTCGCTCTTCTCCTAGCTCTCTTTGCAGCGTTTTCAACGTGGAGGATCCTCTCGCTGATGATAATCCCCTGGCGTATCATTTTCCTCCAGGCAGTTCTGTCAGCTGCAGAGGCTTCCCATGTATTCCTGTCCACCGAGAGAGCCTTCATGTCACGCTTGCAGACATCCCTGTAGCAAAGATGGGGTCGCCCCCTCTTTCTTGAGCCAAGTATGAAAATTAAATGAGGAAATTAATTTTAACATTTCTTTTATAAAGAACTAGCGAGGGGTACCCGGCGTTGCCCAGGTGTTTTTCGGGGTATGTGAAAAAAACCCGAAGCGTTGACAACGCGCAGTTGGAAAATAGTAAAGTGTTTTAAAAAAAACAGGTGCGCGTTTTTGATTACCGTGACGGCGATAGATATTCAGCAGTTATTTTGTGCGGGACAGTTTTGAATAAATGGGTTTGTTTGTTTTTAAAAACCCGCTCCCTCGTCTCGAAATGAAAGCTACAGTCTGATATGACGAAGTCGACATTGACCAAACTGGCTCTGGGCCTGTGATTAGAGTCGAGGTTCGCTTTTTTTATACCGAAAAGTGAATGTAACGCGTGCCGATGCGGGAAATGTGGAATAATTAAGGTTTGAAAGTCAATAAAATTAAATAGAGAGGCGAGCTCCGTGGATAATTCGTAGATATTACAATTTATAGATGATATAAAATGTTTTAAAAAGTTGTGGAGCGAGCAAGCGCTTGTTTGAAAGAAGCCTTTTGTGGACATCGAGAAAAAGCAAACATACATACATACATACATACATTTTTGCTTTTATATTTATAGATTAATTTTGATCTCTACCAATGTGAACGAACATCTTTCTTCAATCAAACCTTAAAAACCGTCAATAAGTCTGCCTTGTGTTTCTATACAAGGGTTTTGTTTGTCTTCAGTTAAACATTCGATCAGCAATAAGAACTCTATGCTTTTGGGTAGAGATTAAGTCAGCTAGTTTAAATTTCAAGGGTGCTTCATTAAGTACACACAAGTGTAATGTAGCCATTACACTTTGTGCTGTTACACTTCAAGCAGTTGGACCCGCATGCAGTTTTGGATTTTGTCGTAAAGGAACAAAAATAAAAATGTGACTCAGAATTTTTTAAAGTACAAATGAGAAGTATTTATTTGTGGTTTTTCCAACAATAACGCATTTTATTATCTTTCAAAAGTCTTTTTGCAAGCGTTTTACAATGCTCTGCCATATAACATGTGCTTTTTAAAAGTCTCTCTTCCCACCACCTGACGTCAGCCATAGCCAGCGCTTTCTCGCCCTCGACTTTACAAGTTCATTTTTACTGACATGCACCTTGCTACTATTTTTGCTCGGCCATGAACTGCCCTTTTTCCTTCTTTTTTCTCCTTTTTCTTTTTTCCCCTTTTTATTCTCAATTTTTTCTTCTCAATTTTTTTCTCCTTCCTGTGAGGTTAGTGTATGCACGCTTGCTTAGTTTTTTCCTCCTCTTTTTCCTTTTTTCTCCTTTTCCTTCTTTTTATTCTCCATTTTTTTTTCTCCGTCTCGTGACGCCAGTGCATGCACACTTGCTTTATTTGCATATCTGCTAAGACGGTTGGTGCTGCTACTAATTTTTTCACTAACTAGCTAGCTATCTTATGGCTGCTGCCGATTTTTCACATGTGTAGTACACGTGCTATGTTACATATGTGAAAAATATTATAGGGCATCTAGAGCGAAGATATGATAGTTTAGTGTAAATAGACTGGGTTAGTGTTTACCTCATTAGGGTCTTGTCTAGTAGTCACAAAGAAACAAAAAAAAAAGTAAAGGAATAAAAATTTGACTCTGCAATTGCAAACAATAATAATACATTTCATTATCTTTCAAAAGTGCTTCCTCACACTCATGAGTTTCAAAACGCTCTGCCATATAACATGCTTTTTAAAAGTCTCTCTCCCAGCCACCTAACACCAGCCATAAACCTTATTTTTACACAGCCATTTTCCCCGGTTTCCTTTATTGCTTGACCCCGGTTTCCTTTATTGCTTGACCCCAGTTTCCTTTATTGCTTGACCACTTTTTCTCCTGTTTTTTTTTCTTATCCTTCCCATGATGTCAATGGGTGCACACTTGCTTAATTTGCATATGTGCTAAGGTGACAACTGCTGCTAATATTTTCACTAGTCAGCTATCCTATGGCTGCTGCTGATTTTCTCACATGCGCACATATGCGCTACATTACATAAGGAGTGTCTGGCAGCAGGTGGAAATAAATTCAGTGCATCTTGCAAGTGAATTGGTAAGGATCAAGATTTAGCTCCCTAGACAAAGTACACTAGAAGCAGGTGTTGAATTGAGAGATCAAAATTACCCCATGTGTTCAACATAGAGTTTTGAGGCAATTCACGTCAGGGAAGCTGGGAAACGAGATGTGCCCACAATGGAGGGATCTGTGAATCTCCTCAACACTGTCCATTCGTTGACCAACTTTTAATTACATAAAAAAATTAAGTAAGAAGAAATTAATTTTATCTATCTATATATATAAAAGGCAAAATGTGTGCTTGTGTGTGCACGTTTTGTGTATGTCCGACAAAGGCTTTTTTGAGGAGGCGCTCTGTAGGACGGGGAAGAGGGCACTGTTTCTTAGAATTTTTTATATACTCCCTAGATTGTAATATCTCTGATTCACGAAACGAGGTCGTGTGTATCTTTAATTTGGGTGACTTTTACATGCTATTTTCGCAATATTTTCTAAATCTTAAGTTTTTTTGGTGTGCTCAGAGGGGGGGGGCGCTGTTTCTTAGAACCTTTTATAGACTACCTAGATTATAATATTTCCGATTTATGAAAGGGGGTCGTGTGTATCTTTTATTTGGGTGACTTTTATATGCTATTTTCACGCTATTTTTTACTCTTCGCGTGTTTGTTTGGCTTTTCAGTATAAAAAAAAACTGAACCCGTAGAAAAACGAAGCTCCCTGGCACTTTTCAATTCCTGTCCCGTCATGGCCGAGCGGTAAGATGTCAGGTTTTTTTCACACTTTCTTTTTTACCTTTGTGTCAAGGCTTCAGGTTTGAGTCTACCTACCTACCAAAACCTTTTTTTTTCTTCTTTTACACCGACAAACACCTGAGCAATGCCGGGCACACATGCTAGCCTAATGTATAAAAGGCAGAATGTGTGCGTGTGTGTGCGCGTGTTTATATGTCTTGCAAAAACTTTCCACACACATGACGGATCTTCACGAGATTGGTATCGTTTTCAAGCTCGACCCTTCGGATGACAAATTGGCCAAAAACATTCATTCCTTCCCCCCCTCAAGCCGGCAGTTTTGTACAAGGAGGGGGTCACTTTTTTTCTTCCTCCTTAGCATTACGAGTTCAAGCCTGTCTGCCTACTATCACATTTTTTTATGAAACCTCTCTTCACCCGAGCTGCCTACTGTTTTGACTCCCTCCCCTGTTCCCATCACTTTTTTCTTACATACCCCCGGGGTTCCTTACTACACTACCTACACACACCCAGGTAACTCCGGGCACCCCCACTACTACTTTTTTTGTAACCCTAACCCCCCCTCCCCGGATTTATTACTACACAACCTCTCTACACCCGGGCAATGCCGCTTTTTTTTTTAACAACACTTCTTTCCAAATGGGCTGCCTACTGTTGTTTTGACCCCCTCCCCCTACTACCACTTTTTTTTGGTGGGTGGGGGGGTCCTTACTACACCACCTTCACACACACAAGCGACACCGAGCACCCCCACTAGTCTTTTAGAAGTTAATTATTTTTTAGTCTCTCCCCCATGTGAACAAACTTATCTCCCCAATAATACCTTTAAAACTGACAACAAGTCTCCTTGTGTCTCTATGCGTGAATTTTATTTATTTTTGAGTTCAACAGCTGTTAGACGATACAGATCAACAGCCACACAGGTGGGAAGTAACGATCAAAGAATAAAGACCAGACCATGTACATATGTAAAAAAAAAAAAAAGAAAAAAAAAAGACTTTCATTAATTGATTATTTGATTATCGCTCATTGAAAAAAATGATCGCTCATTGGAAAAAAAACAAACAAAAACAAAACACGAGTGCAGCATGTAGGCGTTTGTGTGAAAAGACCAGGTGCTCTAACATCCTTTTGTCTATTAAAGTGTTACACATAGAGCACACTTGCCTGATAGATTCTTCCCTTTGGTAACCCTCTGCTTATTATTAATAGCAAAAGTACCAAAAACTTCCTCCATCCATTTTTAACTGTCGCAATGATATCAGTACAAGCCCTTCCTAGTGATCTAATAGTATCACTGAGATAACAAAACTTTTGACCAAGCGCATCATAGCTTCACTCTCCAAATATACACCTGACTAGTTAAATAACTAGTGTTTTATGTCTCTTGCATACAAAATGGTTACCATTTTTAACAGGACATCATATCTACCCATTTTTTATAAGTATCACCAAAGAATTGAATTTCACCCGACTCCAAATTAAGCAGGGAAACATTTCTTTTTCACCGGCATTTTAAAATATTTTCAGTAGTTGCAGTTTTAATATTAAACCACTGAAAATAACTTTGTTATTTAAAAAAAAACAAAAAAAAAAACATTTACTCTTAGCTATTTTTTGTGAGTATTTCCTCCAAAATTAAGCTAATGCTGCAATAGAAAGCCAAGTTAAAAGACAAAATTAAACTAATTGTTCATTAGAAAAAGAAAATCTAATATATAAAAGGTTATATATCTGTCTGTCTGTCTCCATGTTTTCAAACTCTATCTCCTCTGAAGCAAAAAGTCGCAGAGCAGCACTATGGACCTCAAATGAATGGATTTTCTATGTACCATTCTTTTATGGATCTTTAGCTGGTTAAAATAGTTTTTAAAAGGTCAAAAATGGGTCAAAATTGAAAAAACAAAAAAGTGTCATACATTTTGTACATTATCTTAACTTATTTTTAAGTTTTAATCAGTTCATGTGCGCGTCACATTGGTACAGTGGTAACGTCACCAGCTTTGAATGCTACAATTTTACTTTTGGTTTCGATTCTAGCTGATAGCACCCAAATACTTTTTTTTTTTTTTTTTACTTTTGAAATCACGGCCCTATAATAATACATACAAAATCTGGATAAATTAAAATATCATCTTTAAGCATATTTTACGACCGGGCAAAGCCGAGTGCCCACACCCCCGAGAAAGTGAAACTAGTGGTACAACAAGAACTAAAGAAAAACCAGAAAATGCAAATAGTTTCGTTTCGGACTTTTTTTTAGATCCGTATTATTTGGATTCTTCAGACCACCCTTCTCCTTTTGAGTGTCATTTTCACAACGTTTCAGTTAACATAACCTCCGACCTTCTTCAAGTGTATCTTGTCAAACTCTGGAATCTTTCAGTTGAACTATGGAATTTCGAACGGGACCTTTTATATACTTCACGGGGGTTAGCATGCTTTCATTTCATCAGTCGTGACTGGATAGAGGTATTAAGTAATCCGCAGTCATATTTTTTTTGGTTGCCCACACTGAGGACTGAACCTTCAATCCTCTGGAGAGTATCACTTTTACAACTGATTTTTTCCCAAGTATTTTAACCACTTCGGCACAAGTACTTGCAGACAATTCTAGTGCATATTTTAGGAGCTTTAAACCTATTTTATTTCTAGGTGTAAATATCATCATTCAAAATTCCATGCACATTACCGAGTTCAATAAAAAGATTCAAGAATATGACAAGATACACCTTAAGAAAGTTGGAGGTTATACCGGCCAAACCATTGACAAAATAAGACCAAAGATGAAAAAAGTACTCTGATGAATCCAAATAATTTGTCAAAATAGTTGTAAATTAGAAAAGGAAATTAAAAGACAAAATTAAGCTAGCCGTAGATTAGAAAGAGAAAGTGAAACTAGTGGCACAATAAATAAATAAAAAAATTAAAAGAGTAAGTGAATTTAGTGGTGCATAAGGACTGGAACTTAAAAACGAAAGTGAAACTAGTTTTACGGTAGAAAAGGAAATTGAAAAGCAAAATTTAACTAGCTCTACATTAGGAAAGGAAATTAAAAGAGAAAGTAAAATTAGTTCATTGATAGAAAAAAAAAATTAAAATAGTAAACAAAATTAAAAGAGAAAGTGAAACTAGAAAAGTCATAGGGAACATCAAAATAAAATATAATGAGAATCAAAATGAGGACTCAATTGACGGAAGTGTAAATATGATGTCATCTCATGATCATTGGAGAAAGTCAGTTGAAACACAGAATGGGCTGGGTTGGACAGCTTTTCAAAAACACAGCACCATTCTAAAATCAAAGAGGGTGCCGATAACTGCTTAAGTAAAAGTTTATTTAATTTATGTCTTCCCTGTAGTTTTATATGGCCTTGATTGTATCACATAGACTAGCCAATCACATCAAGGTGTTTCAAAATCACATAATGCGTTTCATTACAAACATCGCCAGATCAAAAAATAAATAAATAAATAAATAAAAAAAATAAAAATCCACCTTCTGTCAAAATACTTCCCTACCCCCTCTATTTGATAAAACTTTTTGGCCATGTCAAACGATCAACCACTGGCTTGTCAAAGTTATGCTTTGAGGGTATGTTAGAAAGCAGAAGAGGCAGACGAAAGCCAACAAGAAGGTGAAGAGAAGATGTTTTTGATTGGACATTTCTCAACAGTTAGGCGTCGATCAACCAACTTGCCCTGGATTGGAAGGAATAGCATAAAATAAGTCACGTGGGTTTACAATCTGCACCAAGCAGAAAATGCGATTCACAGAAAAGTAAATATGATTGTTGTTGACTGATGTTTTCAAGCAATTGTTCAAACTTCACCATTGTTCAAACTTTACCATTGTTCAAACTTCACCATTGTTCAAACTTCACCATTGTTCAAACTTTACCATTGTTCAAACTTTACCATTGTTCAAACTTTACCATTGTTCAAACTTTACCATTGTTCAAACTTTACCATTGTTCAAACTTCACCATTGTTCAAACTTCACCATTGTTCAAACTTCACCATTGTTCAAACTTCACCATTGTTCAAACTTTACCATTGTTCAAACTTTACCATTGTTCAAACTTTACCATTGTTCAAACTTTACCATTGTTCAAACTTTACCATTGTTCAAACTTTACCATTGTTCAAACTCCTGTTTCTTTGAACTCCTGGAATGCTCAGCAGCAAGGTGGTCTCCCTTTGGATTCCAACAGTAGTCCGCTATCATGACTGCATCCCAGTGACCCTGATACCTGGTCTTCATCTCTTTCAGGTCTTTACCCCCGTTTGTCATCAGGATTTTCAGGAAACTGATCCATATGTGAAAATAGCTACTGCATCTTGACACCCATGTTGCAGCCCAGGTTTCTGAAAGAAGTCAGCATGTTGTTGACAAGTTCTGCATAATTTCTGGCCTTTTTGTTGCCAAGAAAGTTCTTCACTCGCAGTACAAATGCCTTCCACGCTTCCAGTTCCACTTCACTCATTGAGTTTTTAACTTTGCATCTCTGATAAGCTGCCGGATCTGAGGACCGTCAAAGATGCCAGCTTTCAACTTTTCCATGGTCAATCCTGGAAAAGCCTGGCACATTAAAGTAAAGCAGTAACCATCCTTGTCCTGAGCCTTGGTAAACCGCTTGATTAAGCCAAGCTTGATGTGCAGTGGTGGGAGTATTCTGTCTCTGTCTGCCAATTCCCCCCTGCACAGGCCAATCTTTCTTTGCACATGCTGAGTTCCAATTTTTGGAAGATTTCAAGGTTTTATGACTTCAAAAGGATCCCTTTCCAACTAATCACCCAGAACTATTGGATCTGAATACTTTTTTTATTAAAATAATCATTTCCAATCAAAACGATTATTCAACATGCCATTTTCTCCCCACCAATTTCTTGTAAAATGTTCCAAGCATTCGTACATGTGAACAAAAATAAAAATATAAAAACAGAACATGTGACCATAGCTCAAAAACTTGATCTTGTTGGGCAAAACCAATTTGATTTTTGGATTCAGCATATCAGATTCGTCCTAAATCAGCTGAAAAAAAAAGCAGACAACATATTTGTTGTTGACCGCTGTCATCATTTCTCTGATTTAAGAAAACCTATTTTTATGAAAATCGTTCCAGACTAGGCATGAAACCACTTGATGTAAGGAGCTAACAAGAATGAAAGCTGATAATCACAAAGACAGAAGATTCCTATTGACTTTAGTCTTGAAAAAACAAAAAAACAAAAAACTAAAAAAAAAAAAACAAGGCTGTAGGTAGAAGAAAACAGTGAGCAGGAAGAGAATTCCACAATATTGCAATTCTTGGAAAGAAGATACTGGAATAGGAAGCTGATTTACAACAATGAATTGATGGAGACCACTAGACCAATGAGTCAAACAAGCTGGAACAAAGGAAGCAGGGAATAGATCAGATAATTCTGAGGAACACGTGCCATAATTGTATTTGTAGAAAAGACTGTAACTAGCAACATCACGTCTCTGAGAGAGAGAGAAGTTTCAGTGAAAATGAAAATGTGTGTGTGTGTGTGGGGGGGTCCCAATGAAATTAGATATGTTTCTGCAGTTTATCAAGAACCTTCAAATGGAACTAAAATTCATTAGCCCAAATATGACAACAGTACTCCTTTCATTGGTCTGATAGTAGATTTGCAGAAATAGAGAATAGTCTCGGTGTGATAAAGTGTTTAAAAACAATAGAGAGAAATAATTTTATGAGACGCAGAAAGGGCAATGGATATAATATATGAACCCCTAAGAAAGATTTGATAAAAAAAAAAGAAAGACCAATAAGTTTTAGAGTGGATTTCTCATTGAGAGCAGAGCATAAGAATCTCAGAAGAAAAGGCATATGCATGCGATTGAAGAACAATAGCTGGGTGTTAACAGGATTAAACGAAACGAACCATTTCTTATCCAATCCATAAATGAACTCATGTCAACTCCTAGATCAACTGCAGAATTAAACTGATCCAAAAAAGAAGAGTGAGAAGCAATACCAGAAAAGAGGGCAACTCTATTTACAACTACTTCAATTATAAATATTAAATAAATAAATGTAGAAGTTGGCCTTATTTATTAGCATAAAAAGTCATATTTTAAGTAAAATTTAACTTTATCAACTTTATACAATGGACACACTATCTTTATTTTATACTAGCAAGACGCCTAGTGTTGCCTGGTCGTAAAATATGCAGAAAGATTATATTTTAATTAATACAGAAATTTAGACATGTGCATGCGAGTATTACGTTGTTTTCTCAACAGTTCATTTCTGGTAAGTAAAAAAAAAAAAAATAAAAAAAATAAAAAACTCGAGCTAAGATCAAAACCTAAACATAGTGAGTCAAGTACAATAACCATTAGGCCAGCTTGGTGTTTATTTAATGTTAAATTTATAAAGTAAAATGATTCCCTACTTTTAAAACTATGATTTCTTCATATCTTGGAAACTACTTGTTTCCTGGAATTTTAACTTATTTTCGTTTTCAGCACCCTCAAAACCTATACTATTGGTAATTTTAAAGGATTTTTTGAGGGTGTAAAGATACTGCACCTTTACCAATATTTCAATCATAGTCATTTGTTTTCCTGGCTTTGCATTTGAATTAAAAAATATCTGATATTTTTCCTAAACCCCTTGCCTTGATGGAGGAAAGACAAAAACTTGCTACTATGGTTTCAAATGATATGAAATAACAGCAAAGGGAGACTTGATTCCAAATATTTCTCATATGTTATAGCTCCCCTTTTTGGTTTTCATATATAAAGTAAATTTCACAGTGTATGTGCCTTATTTGATACTGGACATATTCATAATCGTACCCTGTTTCCAAAAGAGGCAAGTTTCCCCTTGCTATTATTACAGATCATTTGAACCCATAGTAGCAAGTTTTAATCTCCCTCTATCAAGGCCAAAGTTTTTTGGGATATATATATATATATATATATATATATATATATGGATATATATATATATATATATATATATATATATATATATATATATATCCACATACAGTACTGTTTTGCTGTTTCACAGCTCATCAGTGCAGCTAGACAGGCAACTGTTTCAAGCCAGGATCGAAACCTGACCGCCCAAATGACAGTCAAGGCTCCTCACCATTGCACTGTATGGCTGCTGCTGTGTGGGTAATGAATTAACGATGTTTTGATATCGTCCAAATGCCTCTGCTAGATTTGTTTACACAAAGAGGGTGGGTATATATATATATATATATATATATATATATACACACACACATGCACCAAATATTACCAAAGTCTGTAGATAAAAAATTTGTTGAATATTGTCCTCACACACATATTCTTCTCACTTATATGTATATATATATAGCTATTTAATTTACTCACATAAAATTAATATACGAGAGTATAGATTTATGCGTAAACTTTAAGTATTTACTTCAAAAGTGCTAAATACGTAGGTAGAGCTAGTTAGTAAGTTATAAAATGTATATGGCGATTAAGCTACACTGAATATTCCGCGTTTCATCCACTCTAGGATTCTTCAGGCTTATGCGCGAATTTGCGCATAAGCCTGAAGAATCCTAGAGTGGATGAAACGCGGAATATTCAGTGTAGCTTAATCGCCATATACATTTTATAACTTACTATATATATATATATATATATATATATATATATATATATATATATAGAGAGAGAGAGAGAGAGAGATAATGAATACGCAATGTTAGTAACAAGATTAATTAATTTGCATAATATATATAGCATAATCACATTGACACACTGGTCCTCATTAGATCACTGAAGTTGAGCTATGTTGGACCTCGTCAGAACTAAAATGTATGACCATTTGGAAATATCCATGTTCCACAGGCAGGCAGCTCCAAGAAAGAAACTTTGTTCATAGAATCTGTGTTTAGATTTAGGCACAGATAGAGAGTGGAGGTGAATTGTTCATAGTGGTTATAGCTAGTTGAGTGTTGTTTTTCGTGAAAGTTTGATCAGTGGGGGATAATAAATTAGAGTTCAGATGAGCACTTACCATGAAAATAACGTGGAGAAAATCTCTGCATATATATATATATATATATATATATGATTGATATGCAGTTTGCTTGAAGCATTGTGTGGGATAGGTATGTAGTAGAGATTTAGAAGGCTATCAGAATGCGAGGAATGAATTATAGTCGTTGTTAGTAAGAGAAGACGAGAACAAGTGGCGATTTACAAATCAATAAGTACATACATATATTTTATATATACATATGTTTATTCAGTTGTATATACATATATAAATATATGTATATATAAAATATACATATATATATATATATATATATATATATATATATATATATATATATATATATATATATATAAAAGGCACTGTGTGTGTGTGTGTGTGTGTGTGTGTGTGTTCGTTCATTCCTTATGGACTATAAAATAGCTGGGCTGATATTTTTGAGATATCGCACAAATGTACTGAAAATATTCTTAGATAGGTTTTATACTGCATTGACTATGATAAGTATATAAAATGTGAGTTCTCGTTTCATTTAAGTATACAAAAGACAAGAAACTCTAGCTCTACTTATATATAAAAGGCAATTTGTGTGTGTGTGTGTGTGTGTGTGTGTGTGTGTGTGTGTGTGTAAACTCGTTCCCAATGAACTACGAAATGGCTGCAACGATTTTTTTTCGAATTTCACACACTGAAAGTGTTTTAAGAAAGGTATTGTACTTGAATGTCTCTGATAAGTATTGAAAATGAGTAATCAATAAAATATTAGAAGAAATAGTCCAATTTTAACCAAAGTTAACACCCTTAAATAGCATAACATCACAAGAGCATTTGAAAAGTATTATAAACTGCACAAGTAAAAGGGCTTAGCATATAAAATCAACAACAGCAAAAACGCTCTTTGATAAGACAGAGGCGCGTTTGAAATAGATGTTTCCGTTTAGAGCGCAATTAAACCATGATACTTGACTTTTTCACTTTCACCTTTAATTCAAGCTAATATATGAAAATAATTTTATAAAACCAACAGTAGATTCTCTACAATGCAATGTAAACTACAGTATATTGTGGGCTAAATCACTGCAGAGGAAGCATGCAAAACTTCCTCCCAGTGAACCATGATGAGTCCCCAACTAGAGCAGACAATTAATCAATTTAATTTAAAAATGAGCAATTTCACTGATTTTGATGACATAAAAGTGAACATTTATTGATTCTTATTTAATTAGGGACAATGTGGTCTTCCTACTAGTATATATATATACATATATATATATATATATATATATATATATATATATATATATATATATATGCAAAAAATACACACACACATATATATATACATACACATGTATAAAAAATATTTAAATATTTGAAAATATTCAATAAATAAAATGAATATATATACATATATATACACACTATATATACATATATATGCACACATATACATATGTACATATACGTATATATATAGATATACATGAATATATACATATATTTATATACACATATACATACATATATACATATAAATACATATACACACATATATATACATATAAATGTACATATACGTATATATATAGATATACATGAATATATACATATATTTATATACACATATACATACATATAAATACATATACACACATATATATACATATAAATACATATATACATATAAATATGTATATAAATATATATATATATACATACATATAAATATATACATACATATAAATATATACATACATATGCATACATACATATATATATATCTTAAACAGCAATGATTGTCTTTATCCAAAACATTATTCTTGACATTTTTATTCCATTTCTGTTACTCCTGAAGTGTACATACTAAAGTATTTTGGGGATAAGATTTTCAAATTATATGCACTTCTTACGGTATTTTTTTTTTTTTTTTACAATTTTAGATGACATTACAGATACCTAACATAGTAATAATGTTTTCTAAATAATGTTATTATTTCAGCAAAGCTCGGAGACCGCAAAAGTACCCCATATATTGTTCGGAAATCCACACAGATGATTTGTTTATAGTGTGGAAGGCTTTGTGCAGAACCGGCCACACTTTTTGGTACAACTGCTGATCTCAGCCGGTGCAATGACTGCCACAAGACAAAATCGAAAATCGCAAAAATCCGATCTTAAAAATAGTTTTTCTCTTATAGATATAAAAAAAAAAGAATTTTTACAAGGTGATAGTTTACGTTACACTTTTTTTGTTTTATTTTACTTCATTCGAAGTTCTCAGAAGTCAAAGGGCCCACAACCTGGGGCTAACATTTGAAGTCTATATGAGACACATAGATATTCGAATGTTCCATTTAAGTTCTTTATCTTTCAAACACTGAGTTAGTAAAGAAATTGAGAACATAATTTTCCTCTCCCAATTAACCATTTTTATACGTTGTAGTATATATTTCATGTTGGACTCATGGTCTTACTGGATTCCAGGACAAGAATTTATCTAGTCTGGTGGAGTATCCAGCTTAGTGCTATTACTTGAGGTAACATCACTTGGAGAAGGTGCACCATTCCTCGGAAAAGCTAATGTGGGTTAGCCATACTGTGGAGATCTTATTTGGGCTGCGAATACTAAGTGATTTTGAATATTTGGTCAGGGTTTACTCCTATGGAAAAAGTATCCTCATGCCAGATTGTTCTAACAAACTCCTGTACAGAGAGACCTTAGACACTCGAGAACAGTGTCTAGGAAGCATTCAAGTTTTTCACCTACCAGTGTGACTTTGACTGGTGTAACGTTAAAATATTCCCCTGTAAAAGTTCTTCTTTTTTATTCTATAAGAGAAGAAAGACTATTTTTAGGATCGTCAAGCCCAAATATCAGCTGACGTGATATTGTAAACAAACACAGACGGAATTATCATTATTATTTAAAAAGTTTTTTTGTGAATTAATCCACCGAACAAATTATTCCTCATAATATATAATATGCAATAGAGGATTGATTCTATAATAATACACATGTAATCTACATAAATTAAAATATCATGTTTAAGTGTATTGTAAGCCTGGGCAACGCCGGGTGGTCAGCTAGTGTTGAATAGAATACAGATATTACAAATGCCTTGACACTTTTTAGTTGAGTAATCGATAATGATGAAGAAAGGGATTATCATTTCTGATTAGTGTTTGTACTGTTAATTGGAATTGAAGAAATTGAAATTTTTGGAGTATCGGAATCGTAAAATTATTTTTGTCTATTTTCCGATGCCAAAAACGATTCTTTTAATTGTTTCATTTTTACCTTTGTTTAAAACTTAATTTTCCATTACTGGTACAAATAATAAAATTATACATGTTCATACAATTTGAACTACCAGAAAAACTAAAATCTATAGATTCCTATTACCCACAAGTGTATTTTTACGTTACCGCAAATGTATGTGCATATTAAATAGGTGTTTATAATAATACTAGCCTGGGTGCCTGGCGTTGCCCGGGTGTTTGGAGGCGTGTGTTGAGCAAAAAAATAAAAAAGGGTAATAGGCAGGCAGGCAGGCTTGAACCCATGATGTGAAAGCGGAAAAGAAAGTGAAAGAAACTCTGACGTCTTACCGCTACTACATGACACGACCGGAAGTTTGGAATGTTAAAATTAGGCAAAGTCAATCCAATCGATATGATGACTTGCAAAAAATCGACCCCTCCTTGTTGAGAACTGCCCAGTTAAGGCTGAAGGAATTATTTTTAGACAATTTTTTTATATTTGTCATCCGAGACGTCCAGCTCACAAAATGATACCGATCTCATGAAAATCCATCACCTTTATCGAAAGTTTTAGACAGACATACATACAAACATACATACATTTAAATATACAGGTGACATTTATATTATATTAAATTTATATTTATTTAACCCTTATCTCCGAGTGGCTTCCAGGCTTTGATAAGTGGTGACCCTCATGTAAAAAAAAAAGAAAAGAAAAAAAGATGCCTAACCCCATGAGAAAATAAACAACCCTATGGCAAAATATTTAATGATTTAAAAAGAATCGGAATTGGAAATTAAAAAAAGAATCAGTAATTGTATTGGAATCAGAGAAAAATACATGAAAACGTCCCATCACTAATTATGTTGTATGAAAAGTTTGGACGTAATGGACAGAACAGTCGAGCAGCAAATATAAAAGAATTGTGATTTAGGTTAGTTAAGAAATGTATGGAGAATCATAACAAAAATTGTCAGTGGACATGTAATAATGGATGGAAATACGTATTATAAACATAAATAAATATTTACACTTAAGGAGGAAGATATAGTCAGTAGTTAAGTATGAAAAGCAAAATAGCGGAATGCAGATGTTATCAATGCAAATGTACTGAAAATAAATATAAAATTATTATTAGTTGAGTATTTTGCTGTCCGTAGCTAAATATGAAAATAGCAAAATTAATGGATGGAATACAGATACTGTAAACTGATAACCGTACTGACAATCACATAGAAAATAAATTGTTTGTAGGTAAATATGAAAAAAGCAAACCTAATAGATAGAATACAGATGGCATAAATTGATAAACTTGTCGACAATCACATAGAAAATGAATTGTTTGTAGGTAAATATGAAAACAGCAAACCTAATAGATAGAATACAGATGGCATAAATTGATAAACTTGTCGACAATCACATAGAAAATGAATTGTTTGTAGGTAAATATGAAAACAGCAAACCTAATAGATAGAATACAGATGGCATAAATTGATAAACTTGTCGACAATCACATAGAAAATGAATTGTTTGTAGGTAAATATGAAAACAGCAAACCTAATAGGTAGAATACAGATGGCATAAATTGATAAACTTGTCGACAATCACATAGAAAATGAATTGTTTGTAGGTAAATATGAAAACAGCAAACCTAATAGGTAGAATACAGATGGCATAAATTGATAAACTTGTCGACAATCACATAGAAAATGAATTGTTTGTAGGTAAATATTAAAACAGCAAACCTAATAGATAGAATACAGATGGCATAAATTGATAAACTTGTCGACAATCACATAGAAAATAAATTGTTCGTAGGTAAATATGAAAACAGCAAACCTAATAGATAGAATACAGATGGCATAAATTGATAAACTTGTCGACAATCACATAGAAAATGAATTGTTTGTAGGTAAATATGAAAACAGCAAACCTAATAGATAGAATACAGATGGCATAAATTGATAAACTTGTCGACAATCACATAGAAAATGAATTGTTTGTAGGTAAATATGAAAACAGCAAACCTAATAGATAGAATACAGATGGCATAAATTGATAAACTTGTCGACAATCACATAGAAAATGAATTGTTTGTAGGTAAATATGAAAACAGCAAACCTAATAGATAGAATACAGATGGCATAAATTGATAAACTTGTCGACAATCACATAGAAAATAAATTGTTTGTAGGTAAATATGAAAACAGCAAACCTAATAGGTAGAATACAGATGGCATAAATTGATAAACTTGTCGACAATCACATAGAAAATGAATTGTTTGTAGGTAAATATGAAAACAGCAAACCTAATAGATAGAATACAGATGGCATAAATTGATAAACTTGTCGACAATCACATAGAAAATGAATTGTTTGTAGGTAAATATGAAAACAGCAAACCTAATAGATAGAATACAGATGGCATAAATTGATAAACTTGTGGACAATCACATAGAAAATAAATTGTTTGTAGGTAAATATGAAAACAGCAAACCTAATAGGTAGAATACAGATGGCATAAATTGATAAACTTGTCGACAATCACATAGAAAATGAATTGTTTGTAGGTAAATATGAAAACAGCAAACCTAATAGATAGAATACAGATGGCATAAATTGATAAACTTGTCGACAATCACATAGAAAATGAATTGTTTGTAGGTAAATATGAAAACAGCAAACCTAATAGATAGAATACAGATGGCATAAATTGATAAACTTGTCGACAATCACATAGAAAATAAATTGTTTGTAGGTAAATATGAAAACAGCAAACCTAATAGATAGAATACAGATGGCATAAATTGATAAAGTTGTCGACAATCACATAGAAAATGAATTGTTTGTAGGTAAATATGAAAACAGCAAACCTAATAGATAGAATACAGATGGCATAAATTGATAAACTTGTCAACAATCACATAGAAAATAAATTGTTTGTAGGTAAATATGAAAAAAGCAAACCTAATAGATAGAATACAGATGGCATAAATTGATAAACTTGTCAACAATCACATAGAAAATGAATTGTTTGTAGGTAAATATGAAAACAGCAAACCTAATAGATAGAATACAGATGGCATAAATTGATAAACTTGTCGACAATCACATAGAAAATGAATTGTTTGTAGGTAAATATGAAAACAGCAAACCAAATAGATAGAATACAGATGGCATAAATTGATAAACTTGTACACAATCACATAGAAAATGATTTGTTTCAAAGTAAATATGAAAACAGCAAACCTAATAGATAGAATACAGATGGCATAAATTGATAAACTTGTCGACAATCACATAGAAAATGAATTGTTTGTAGGTAAATATGAAAACAGCAAACCTAATAGATAGAATACAGATGGCATAAATTGATAAACTTGTCGACAATAAGATAGAACATGAATTGTTTGTAGGTAAATATGAAAACAGCAAACCTAATAGATAGAATACAGATGGCATAAATTGATAAACTTGTCGACAATCACATAGAAAATGAATTGTTTGTAGGTAAATATGAAAACAGCAAACCTAATAGATAGAATACAGATGGCATAAACTGATAAACTTGTCGACAATCAGATTGAAAATGACTTGTTTGTAGGTAAATATGAAAACAGCAAACCTTATAGATAGAATACAGATGGCATAAATTGATAAACTTGTCGACAATCACATAGAAAATGAATTGTTTGTAGGTAAATATGAAAACAGCAAACCTAATAGATAGAATACAGATGGCATAAATTGATAAACTTGTCGACAATCACATAGAAAATGAATTGTTTGTAGGTAAATATGAAAACAGCAAACCTAATAGATAGAATACAGATGGCATAAATTGATAAACTTGTCAACAATCACATAGAAAATGAATTGTTTGTAGGTAAATATGAAAACAGCAAACCTAATAGATAGAATACAGATGGCATAAATTAATAAACTTGTCGACAATCACATAGAAAATGAATTGTTTGTAGGTAAATATGAAAACAGCAAACCTAATAGATAGAATACAGATGGCATAAATTGATAAACCTGTCGACAATCACATAGAAAATGAATTGTTTGTAGGTAAATATGAAAACAGCACACCGAACAGATAGGATATAGATGGCATAAATTGATAAACTTGTCGACAATCACATAGAAAATGAATTGTTTGTAGGTAAATATGAAAACAGCAAACCTAATAGATAGAATACAGATGGCATAAATTGATAAACTTGTCGACAATCACATAGAAAATGAATTGTTTGTAGGTAAATATGAAAACAGCAAACCTAATAGATAGAATACAGATGGCATAAATTGATAAACTTGTCGAAAATCACATAGAAAATGAATTGTTTGTAGGTAAATATGAAAACAGCAAACCTAATAGATAGAATACAGATGGCATAAATTGATAAACTTGTCGACAATCACATAGAAAATGAATTGTTTGTAGGTAAATATGAAAACAGCAAACCTAATAGATAGAATACAGATGGCATAAATTGATAAAGTTGTCGACAATCAGATTGAAAATGAATTGTTTGTAGGTAAATATCAAAACAGCAAACCTAATAGATAGAATACAGATGGCATAAATTGATAAACTTGTCGACAATCACATAGAAAATGAATTGTTTGTAGGTAAATATGAAAACAGCAAACCTAATAGATAGAATACAGATGGCATGAATTGATACACTTGTCGACAATCACATAGAAAATGAATTGTTTGTAGGAAAAAATGAAAACAGCAAACCTAATAGATAGAATACAGATGGCATAAATTGATAAACTTGTCGACAAGCACATAGAAAATGAATTGTTTGTAGGTAAATATGAAAACAGCAAACCTAATAGATAGAATACAGATGGCATAAATTGATAAACTTGTCGACAATCACATAGAAAATGAATTGTTTGTAGGTAAATATGAAAACAGCAAACCTAATAGATAGAATACAGATGGCATAAATTGATAAACTTGTCGACAATCACATAGAAAATGAATTGTTTGTAGGTAAATATGAAAACAGCAAACCTAATAGATAGAATACAGATGGCATAAATTGATAAACTTGTCGACAATCACATAGAAAATGAATTGTTTGTAGGTAAATATGAAAACAGCAAACCTAAGAGATAGAATATAGATGGCATAAATTGATAAACTTGTCGACAATCAGATAGAAAATGAATTGTTTGTAGGTAAATATGAAAACAGCAAACCTAATAGATAGAATACAGATGGCATAAATTGATAAACTTGTCGACAATCACATAGAAAATGAATTGTTTGTAGGTAAATATGAAAACAGCAAACCTAATAGATAGAATACAGATGGCATAAATTGATAAACTTGTCGACAATCACATAGAAAATGAATTGTTTGTAGGTAAATATGAAAACAGCAAACCTAATAGATAGAATACAGATGGCATAAACTGATAAACTTGTCGACAATCAGATTGAAAATGACTTGTTTGTAGGTAAATATGAAAACAGCAAACCTTATAGATAGAATACAGATGGCATAAATTGATAAACTTGTCGACAATCACATAGAAAATGAATTGTTTGTAGGTAAATATGAAAACAGCAAACCTAATAGATAGAATACAGATGGCATAAATTGATAAACTTGTCGACAATCACATAGAAAATGAATTGTTTGTAGGTAAATATGAAAACAGCAAACCTAATAGATAGAATACAGATGGCATAAATTGATAAACTTGTCAACAATCACATAGAAAATGAATTGTTTGTAGGTAAATAGCAAAACAGCAAACCTAATAGATAGAATACAGATGGCATAAATTAATAAACTTGTCGACAATCACATAGAAAATGAATTGTTTGTAGGTAAATATGAAAACAGCAAACCTAATAGATAGAATACAGATGGCATAAATTGATAAACCTGTCGACAATCACATAGAAAATGAATTGTTTGTAGGTAAATATGAAAACAGCACACCGAACAGATAGGATATAGATGGCATAAATTGATAAACTTGTCGACAATCACATAGAAAATGAATTGTTTGTAGGTAAATATGAAAACAGCAAACCTAATAGATAGAATACAGATGGCATAAATTGATAAACTTGTCGACAATCACATAGAAAATGAATTGTTTGTAGGTAAATATGAAAACAACAAACCTAATAGATAGAATACAGATGGCATAAATTGATAAACTTGTCGAAAATCACATAGAAAATGAATTGTTTGTAGGTAAATATGAAAACAGCAAACCTAATAGATAGAATACAGATGGCATAAATTGATAAACTTGTCGACAATCACATAGAAAATGAATTGTTTGTAGGTAAATATGAAAACAGCAAACCTAATAGATAGAATACAGATGGCATAAATTGATAAAGTTGTCGACAATCAGATTGAAAATGAATTGTTTGTAGGTAAATATCAAAACAGCAAACCTAATAGATAGAATACAGATGGCATAAATTGATAAACTTGTCGACAATCACATAGAAAATGAATTGTTTGTAGGTAAATATGAAAACAGCAAACCTAATAGATAGAATACAGATGGCATAAATTGATAAACTTGTCGACAATCACAGAGAAAATGAATTGTTTGTAGGTAAATATGAAAACAGCAAACCTAATAGATAGAATACAGATGGCATAAATTGATAAACTTGTCGACAATCACATAGAAAATGAATTGTTTGTAGGTAAATATGAAAACAGCAAACCTAAGAGATAGAATACAGATGGCATAAATTGATAAACTTGTCGACAATCAGATAGAAAATGAATTGTTTGTAGGTAAATATGAAAACAGCAAACCTAATAGATAGAATACAGATGGCATAAATTGATAAACTTGTCGACAATCACATAGAAAATGAATTGTTTGTAGGTAAATATGAAAACAGCAAACCTAATAGATAGAATACAGATGGCATAAATTGATAAACTTGTCGACAATCACATAGAAAATGAATTGTTTGTAGGTAAATATAAAAACAGCAAACCTAATAGATAGAATACAGATGGCATAAATTGATAAACATGTCGACAATCACATAGAAAATGAATTGTTTGTAGGAAAAAATGAAAACAGCAAACCCAATAGATAGAATACAGATGGCATAAATTGATAAACTTGTCCACAATCACATAGAAAATGAATTGTTTGTAGGTAAATACGAAAACAGCAAACCTAATAGATAGAATACAGATGGCATAAATTGATAAACTTGTCGACAATCACATAGAAAATGAATTGTTTGTAGGTAAATATGAAAACAGCATACCTAACAGATAGAATACAGATGGCATAAATTGATAAACTTGTCGACAATCACATAGAAAATGAATTGTTTGTAGGTAAATACGAAAACAGCAAACCTAATAGATAGAATACAGATGGCATAAATTGATAAACTTGTCGACAATCACATAGAAAATGAATTGTTTGTAGGTAAATATGAAAACAGCAAACCTAATAGATAGAATACAGATGGCATAAATTGATAAACTTGTCGACAATCACATAGAAAATTAATTGTTTGTAGGTAAATACGAAAACAGCAAACCTAATAGATAGAATACAGATGGCATAAATTGATAAACTTGTCGACAATCACATAGAAAATGAATTGTTTGTAGGTAAATATGAAAACAGCAAACCTAATAGATAGAATACAGATGGAATGAATTGATCTACTTGGCGACAATCACATAGAAAATGAATTGTTTGTAGGTACATATGAAAACAGCAAACCTAATAGATAGTATACAGATGGCATAAATTGATAAACTTGTCGACAATCACATAGAAAATGAATTGTTTGTAGGTAAATATGAAAACAGCAAACCTAATAGATAGAATACAGATGGCATAAATTGATAAACTTGTCGACAATCACATAGAAAATGAATTGTTTGTAGGTAAATATGAAAACAGCAAACCTAATAGATAGAATACAGATGGCATGAATTGATAAACTTGTCGACAATCACATAGAAAATGAATTGTTTGTAGGTAAATATGAAAACAGCAAACCTAATAGATAGAATACAGATGGCATAAATTGATAAACTTGTCGACAATCACATAGAAAATGAATTGTTTGTAGGTAAATATGAAAACAGCAAACCTAATAGATAGAATACAGATGGCATAAATTGATAAACTTGTCGACAATCACATAGAAAATGAATTGTTTGTAGGTAAATATGAAAACAGCAAACCTAATAGATAGAATACAGATGGCATAAATTGATAAACTTGTCGACAATCACATAGAAAATGAATTGTTTGTAGGTAAATATGAAAACAGCAAACCTAATAGATAGAATACAGATGGCATAAATTCACAAACTTGTCGACAATCACATAGAAAATGACTTGTTTGTAGGTACATATGAAAACAGCAAACCTAATAGATAGAATACAGATGGCATAAATTGATAAACTTGTCCACAATCACATAGAAAATTAATTGTTTGTAGGTAAATATGAAAACAGCAAACCTAATAGATAGAATACAGATGGCATAAATTGATAAACTTGTCGACAATCACATAGAAAATGAATTGTTTGTAGGTAAATATGAAAACAGCAAACCTAATAGATAGAATACAGATGGCATAAATTGATAAAGTTGTCGACAATCAAATAGAAAATGAATTGTTTGTAGGTAAATATGAAAACAGCAAACCTAATAGATAGAATACAGATGGCATAAATTGATAAAGTTGTCGACAATCACATAGAAAATGAATTGTTTGTAGGTAAATATGAAAACAGCAAACCTAATAGATAGAATACAGATGGCATAAATTGATAAACTTGTCGACAATCACATAGAAAATGAATTGTTTGTAGGTAAATATGAAAACAGCAAACCTAATAGATAGAATACAGATGGCCTAAATTGATAAACTTGTCGACAATCACATAGAAAATGAAATGTTTGTAGGTAAATATGAAAACAGCAAACCTAATAAATAGAATACAGATGGCATAAATTCACAAACTTGTCGACAATCACATAGAAAATGAATTGTTTGTAGGTACATATGAAAACAGCAAACCTAATAGATAGAATACAGATGGCCTAAATTGATAAACTTGTCGACAATCACATAGAAAATGAATTGTTTGTAGGTAAATATGAAAACAGCAAACCTAATAGATAGAATACAGATGGTATAAACTGATAAACTTGTCGACAATCAGATTGAAAATGAATTGTTTGTAGGTAAATATGAAAACAGCAAACCTAATAGATAGAATACAGATGGCATAAATTGATAAACTTGTCGACAATCACATAGAAAATGAATTGTTTGTAGGTAAATATGAAAACAGCAACCCTAATAGATAGAATACAGATGGCATGAATTGATAAACTTGTCGACCATCACATAGAAAATGAATTGTTTGTAGGTAAATATGAAAACAGCAAACCTAATAGATAGAATACAGATGGCATAAATTGATAAACTTGTCGACAATCACATAGAAAATGAATTGTTTGTAGGTAAATATGAAAACAGCAAACCTAAGAGATAGAATACAGATGGCATAAATTGATAAACTTGTCGACAATAAGATAGAAAATGAATTGTTTGTAGGTAAATATGAAAACAGCAAACCTAATAGATAGAATACAGATGGCATAAATTGATAAACTTGTCGACAATCACATAGAAAATGAATTGTTTGTAGGTAAATATGAAAACAGCAAACCTAATAGATAGAATACAGATGGCATAAATTGATAAACTTGTCGACAATCACATAGAAAATGAATTGTTTGTAGGTAAATATGAAAACAGCAAACCTAATAGATAGAATACAGATGGCATAAATTGATAAACATGTCGACAATCACATAGAAAATGAATTGTTTGTAGGAAAAAATGAAAACAGCAAACCTAATAGATAGCCTACAGATGGCATAAATTGATAAACTTGTCCACAATCACATAGAAAATGAATTGTTTGTAGGTAAATACGAAAACAGCAAACCTAATAGATAGAATACAGATGGCATAAATTGATAAACTTGTCGACAATCACATAGAAAATGAATTGTTTGTAGGTAAATATGAAAACAGCATACCTAACAGATAGAATACAGATGGCATAAATTGATAAACTTGTCCACAATCACATAGAAAATTAATTGTTTGTAGGTAAATACGAAAACAGCAAACCTAATAGATAGAATACAGATGGCATAAATTGATAAACTTGTCGACAATCACATAGAAAATGAATTGTTTGTAGGTAAATATGAAAACAGCAAACCTAATAGATAGAATACAGATGGCATAAATTGATAAACTTGTCGACAATCACATAGAAAATTAATTGTTTGTAGGTAAATACGAAAACAGCAAACCTAATAGATAGAATACAGATGGCATAAATTGATAAACTTGTCGACAATCACATAGAAAATTAATTGTTTGTAGGTAAATATGAAAACAGCAAACCTAATAGATGGAATACAGATGGAATGAATTGATCTACTTGGCCACAATCACATAGAAAATGAATTGTTTGTAGGTTAATATGAAAACAGCAAACCTAATAGATAGTATACAGATGGCATAAATTGATAAACTTGTCGACAATCACATAGAAAATGAATTGTTTGTAGGTAAATATGAAAACAGCAAACCTAATAGATAGAATACAGATGGCATAAATTGATAAACTTGTCGACAATCACATAGAAAATGAATTGTTTGTAGGTAAATATGAAAACAGCAAACCTAATAGATAGAATACAGATGGCATGAATTGATAAACTTGTCGACAATCACATAGAAAATGAATTGTTTGTAGGTAAATATGAAAACAGCAAACCTAATAGATAGAATACAGATTGCATAAATTGATAAACTTGTCGACAATCACATAGAAAATGAATTGTTTGTAGGTAAATATGAAAACAGCAAACCTAATAGATAGAATACAGATGGCATAAATTGATAAACTTGTCGACAATCACATAGAAAATGAATTGTTTGTAGGTAAATATGAAAACAGCAAACCTAATAGATAGAATACAGATGGCATAAATTGATAAACTTGTCGACAATCACATAGAAAATGAATTGTTTGTAGGTAAATATGAAAACAGCAAACCTAATAGATAGAATACAGATGGCATAAATTCACAAACTTGTCGACAATCACAGAAAATGAATTGTTTGTAGGTACATATGAAAACAGCAAACCTAATAGATAGAATACAGATGGCATAAATTGATAAACTTGTCGACAATCACATAGAAAATGAATTGTTTGTAGGTAAATATGAAAACAGCAAACATAATAGATAGAATACAGATAGCATAAATTGATAAACTTGTCGACAATCACATAGAAAATGAATTGTTTGTAGGTAAATATTAAAACAGCAAACCTAATAGATAGAATACAGATGGCATAAATTAATAAACTTGTCGACAATCACATAGAAAATGAATTGTTTGTAGGTAAATATGAAAACAGCAAACCTAATAGATAGAATACAGATGGTATAAACTGATAAACTTGTCGACAATCAGATTGAAAATGAATTGTTTGTAGGTAAATATCAAAACAGCAAACCTAATAGATAGAATACAGATGGCATAAATTGATAAACTTGTCGACAATCACATAGAAAATGAATTGTTTGTAGGTAAATATGAAAACAGCAAACCTAATAGATAGAATACAGATGGCATGAATTGATAAACTTGTCGACCATCACATAGAAAATGAATTGTTTGTAGGTAAATATGAAAACAGCAAACCTAATAGATAGAATACAGATGGCATAAATTGATAAACTTGTCGACAATCACATAGAAAATGAATTGTTTGTAGGTAAATATGAAAACAGCAAACCTAATAGATAGAATACAGATGGCATAAATTGATAAACTTGTCGACAATCACATAGAAAATGAATTGTTTGTAGGTAAATATGAAAACAGCAAACCTAATAGATAGAATACAGATGGCATAAATTGATAAACTTGTCGACAATCACATAGAAAATGAATTGTTTGTAGGTAAATATGAAAACAGCAAACCTAATAGATAGAATACAGATGGCATAAATTGATAAACTTGTCGACAATCACATAGAAAATGAATTGTTTGTAGGTAAATATGAAAACAGCAAACCTAATAGATAGAATACAGATGGCATAAATTGATAAACTTGTCGACAATCACATAGAAAATGAATTGTTTGTAGGTAAATATGAAAACAGCAAACCTAATAGATAGAATACAGATGGCATAAATTGATAAACTTGTCGACAATCACATAGAAAATGAATTGTTTGTAGGTAAATATGAAAACAGCAAACCTAATAGATAGAATACAGATGGCATAAATTGATAAACTTGTCGACAATCACATAGAAAATGAATTGTTTGTAGGTAAATATGAAAACAGCAAACCTAATAGATAGAATACAGATGGCATAAATTGATAAACTTGTCGACCATCACATAGAAAATGAATCGTTTGTAGGTAAATATGAAAACAGCAAACCTAATAGATAGAATACAGATGGCATAAATTGATAAACTTGTCGACAATCACATAGAAAATGAATTGTTTGTAGGTAAATATGAAAACAGCAAACCTAATAGATAGAATACAGATGGCATAAATTGATAAACTTGTCGACAATCACATAGAAAATGAATTGTTTGTAGGTAAATATGAAAACAGCAAACCTAATAGATAGAATACAGATGGCATAAATTGATAAAGTTGTCGACAATCAAATAGAAAATGAATTGTTTGTAGGTAAATATGAAAACAGCAAACCTAATAGATAGAATACAGATGGCATAAATTGATAAAGTTGTCGACAATCACATAGAAAATGAATTGTTTGTAGGTAAATATGAAAACAGCAAACCTAATAGATAGAATACAGATGGCATAAATTGATAAACTTGTCGACAATCACATAGAAAATGAATTGTTTGTAGGTAAATATGAAAACAGCAAACCTAATAGATAGAATACAGATGGCATAAATTGATAAACTTGTCGACAATCACATAGAAAATGAATTGTTTGTAGGTAAATATGAAAACAGCAAACCTAATAAATAGAATACAGATGGCATAAATTCACAAACTTGTCGACAATCACATAGAAAATGAATTGTTTGTAGGTACATATGAAAACAGCAAACCTAATAGATAGAATACAGATGGCCTAAATTGATAAACTTGTCGACAATCACATAGAAAATGAATTGTTTGTAGGTAAATATGAAAACAGCAAACCTAATAGATAGAATACAGATGGTATAAACTGATAAACTTGTCGACAATCAGATTGAAAATGAATTGTTTGTAGGTAAATATGAAAACAGCAAACCTAATAGATAGAATACAGATGGCATAAATTGATAAACTTGTCGACAATCACATAGAAAATGAATTGTTTGTAGGTAAATATGAAAACAGCAACCCTAATAGATAGAATACAGATGGCATGAATTGATAAACTTGTCGACCATCACATAGAAAATGAATTGTTTGTAGGTAAATATGAAAACAGCAAACCTAATAGATAGAATACAGATGGCATAAATTGATAAACTTGTCGACAATCACATAGAAAATGAATTGTTTGTAGGTAAATATGAAAACAGCAAACCTAAGAGATAGAATACAGATGGCATAAATTGATAAACTTGTCGACAATCAGATAGAAAATGAATTGTTTGTAGGTAAATATGAAAACAGCAAACCTAATAGATAGAATACAGATGGCATAAATTGATAAACTTGTCGACAATCACATAGAAAATGAATTGTTTGTAGGTAAATATGAAAACAGCAAACCTAATAGATAGAATACAGATGGCATAAATTGATAAACTTGTCGACAATCACATAGAAAATGAATTGTTTGTAGGTAAATATGAAAACAGCAAACCTAATAGATAGAATACAGATGGCATAAATTGATAAACATGTCGACAATCACATAGAAAATGAATTGTTTGTAGGAAAAAATGAAAACAGCAAACCTAATAGATAGCCTACAGATGGCATAAATTGATAAACTTGTCCACAATCACATAGAAAATGAATTGTTTGTAGGTAAATACGAAAACAGCAAACCTAATAGATAGAATACAGATGGCATAAATTGATAAACTTGTCGACAATCACATAGAAAATGAATTGTTTGTAGGTAAATATGAAAACAGCATACCTAACAGATAGAATACAGATGGCATAAATTGATAAACTTGTCCACAATCACATAGAAAATTAATTGTTTGTAGGTAAATACGAAAACAGCAAACTTAATAGATAGAATACAGATGGCATAAATTGATAAACTTGTCGACAATCACATAGAAAATGAATTGTTTGTAGGTAAATATGAAAACAGCAAACCTAATAGATAGAATACAGATGGCATAAATTGATAAACTTGTCGACAATCACATAGAAAATTAATTGTTTGTAGGTAAATACGAAAACAGCAAACCTAATAGATAGAATACAGATGGCATAAATTGATAAACTTGTCGACAATCACATAGAAAATTAATTGTTTGTAGGTAAATATGAAAACAGCAAACCTAATAGATGGAATACAGATGGAATGAATTGATCTACTTGGCCACAATCACATAGAAAATGAATTGTTTGTAGGTTAATATGAAAACAGCAAACCTAATAGATAGTATACAGATGGCATAAATTGATAAACTTGTCGACAATCACATAGAAAATGAATTGTTTGTAGGTAAATATGAAAACAGCAAACCTAATAGATAGAATACAGATGGCATAAATTGATAAACTTGTCGACAATCACATAGAAAATGAATTGTTTGTAGGTAAATATGAAAACAGCAAACCTAATAGATAGAATACAGATGGCATGAATTGATAAACTTGTCGACAATCACATAGAAAATGAATTGTTTGTAGGTAAATATGAAAACAGCAAACCTAATAGATAGAATACAGATGGCATAAATTGATAAACTTGTCGACAATCACATAGAAAATGAATTGTTTGTAGGTAAATATGAAAACAGCAAACCTAATAGATAGAATACAGATGGCATAAATTGATAAACTTGTCGACAATCACATAGAAAATGAATTGTTTGTAGGTAAATATGAAAACAGCAAACCTAATAGATAGAATACAGATGGCATAAATTGATAAACTTGTCGACAATCACATAGAAAATGAATTGTTTGTAGGTAAATATGAAAACAGCAAACCTAATAGATAGAATACAGATGGCATAAATTCACAAACTTGTCGACAATCACATAGAAAATGAATTGTTTGTAGGTACATATGAAAACAGCAAACCTAATAGATAGAATACAGATGGCATAAATTGATAAACTTGTCGACAATCACATAGAAAATGAATTGTTTGTAGGTAAATATGAAAACAGCAAACATAATAGATAGAATACAGATAGCATAAATTGATAAACTTGTCGACAATCACACAGAAAATGAATTGTTTGTAGGTAAATATTAAAACAGCAAACCTAATAGATAGAATACAGATGGCATAAATTAATAAACTTGTCGACAATCACATAGAAAATGAATTGTTTGTAGGTAAATATGAAAACAGCAAACCTAATAGATAGAATACAGATGGTATAAACTGATAAACTTGTCGACAATCAGATTGAAAATGAATTGTTTGTAGGTAAATATCAAAACAGCAAACCTAATAGATAGAATACAGATGGCATAAATTGATAAACTTGTCGACAATCACATAGAAAATGAATTGTTTGTAGGTAAATATGAAAACAGCAACCCTAATAGATAGAATACAGATGGCATGAATTGATAAACTTGTCGACCATCACATAGAAAATGAATTGTTTGTAGGTAAATATGAAAACAGCAAACCTAATAGATAGAATACAGATGGCATAAATTGATAAACTTGTCGACAATCACATAGAAAATGAATTGTTTGTAGGTAAATATGAAAACAGCAAACCTAATAGATAGAATACAGATGGCATAAATTGATAAACTTGTCGACAATCACATAGAAAATGAATTGTTTGTAGGTAAATATGAAAACAGCAAACCTAATAGATAGAATACAGATGGCATAAATTGATAAACTTGTCGACAATCACATAGAAAATGAATTGTTTGTAGGTAAATATGAAAACAGCAAACCTAATAGATAGAATACAGATGGCATAAATTGATAAACTTGTCGACAATCACATAGAAAATGAATTGTTTGTAGGTAAATATGAAAACAGCAAACCTAATAGATAGAATACAGATGGCATAAATTGATAAACTTGTCGACAATCACATAGAAAATGAATTGTTTGTAGGTAAATATGAAAACAGCAAACCTAATAGATAGAATACAGATGGCATAAATTGATAAACTTGTCGACAATCACATAGAAAATGAATTGTTTGTAGGTAAATATGAAAACAGCAAACCTAATAGATAGAATACAGATGGCATAAATTGATAAACTTGTCGACAATCACATAGAAAATGAATTGTTTGTAGGTAAATATGAAAACAGCAAACCTAATAGATAGAATACAGATGGCATAAATTGATAAACTTGTCGACCATCACATAGAAAATGAATCGTTTGTAGGTAAATATGAAAACAGCAAACCTAATAGATAGAATACAGATGGCATAAATTGATAAACTTGTCGACAATCACATAGAAAATGAATTGTTTGTAGGTAAATATGAAAACAGCAAACCTAATAGATAGAATACAGATGGCATAAATTGATAAACTTGTCGACAATCACATAGAAAATGAATTGTTTGTAGGTAAATATGAAAACAGCAAACCTAATAGATAGAATACAGATGGCATAAATTGATAAAGTTGTCGACAATCAAATAGAAAATGAATTGTTTGTAGGTAAATATGAAAACAGCAAACCTAATAGATAGAATACAGATGGCATAAATTGATAAAGTTGTCGACAATCACATAGAAAATGAATTGTTTGTAGGTAAATATGAAAACAGCAAACCTAATAGATAGAATACAGATGGCATAAATTGATAAACTTGTCGACAATCACATAGAAAATGAATTGTTTGTAGGTAAATATGAAAACAGCAAACCTAATAGATAGAATACAGATGGCATAAATTGATAAACTTGTCGACAATCACATAGAAAATGAATTGTTTGTAGGTAAATATGAAAACAGCAAACCTAATAAATAGAATACAGATGGCATAAATTCACAAACTTGTCGACAATCACATAGAAAATGAATTGTTTGTAGGTACATATGAAAACAGCAAACCTAATAGATAGAATACAGATGGCCTAAATTGATAAACTTGTCGACAATCACATAGAAAATGAATTGTTTGTAGGTAAATATGAAAACAGCAAACCTAATAGATAGAATACAGATGGTATAAACTGATAAACTTGTCGACAATCAGATTGAAAATGAATTGTTTGTAGGTAAATATGAAAACAGCAAACCTAATAGATAGAATACAGATGGCATAAATTGATAAACTTGTCGACAATCACATAGAAAATGAATTGTTTGTAGGTAAATATGAAAACAGCAACCCTAATAGATAGAATACAGATGGCATGAATTGATAAACTTGTCGACCATCACATAGAAAATGAATTGTTTGTAGGTAAATATGAAAACAGCAAACCTAATAGATAGAATACAGATGGCATAAATTGATAAACTTGTCGACAATCACATAGAAAATGAATTGTTTGTAGGTAAATATGAAAACAGCAAACCTAAGAGATAGAATACAGATGGCATAAATTGATAAACTTGTCGACAATCAGATAGAAAATGAATTGTTTGTAGGTAAATATGAAAACAGCAAACCTAATAGATAGAATACAGATGGCATAAATTGATAAACTTGTCGACAATCACATAGAAAATGAATTGTTTGTAGGTAAATATGAAAACAGCAAACCTAATAGATAGAATACAGATGGCATAAATTGATAAACTTGTCGACAATCACATAGAAAATGAATTGTTTGTAGGTAAATATGAAAACAGCAAACCTAATAGATAGAATACAGATGGCATAAATTGATAAACATGTCGACAATCACATAGAAAATGAATTGTTTGTAGGAAAAAATGAAAACAGCAAACCTAATAGATAGCCTACAGATGGCATAAATTGATAAACTTGTCCACAATCACATAGAAAATGAATTGTTTGTAGGTAAATACGAAAACAGCAAACCTAATAGATAGAATACAGATGGCATAAATTGATAAACTTGTCGACAATCACATAGAAAATGAATTGTTTGTAGGTAAATATGAAAACAGCATACCTAACAGATAGAATACAGATGGCATAAATTGATAAACTTGTCCACAATCACATAGAAAATTAATTGTTTGTAGGTAAATACGAAAACAGCAAACCTAATAGATAGAATACAGATGGCATAAATTGATAAACTTGTCGACAATCACATAGAAAATGAATTGTTTGTAGGTAAATATGAAAACAGCAAACCTAATAGATAGAATACAGATGGCATAAATTGATAAACTTGTCGACAATCACATAGAAAATTAATTGTTTGTAGGTAAATACGAAAACAGCAAACCTAATAGATAGAATACAGATGGCATAAATTGATAAACTTGTCGACAATCACATAGAAAATTAATTGTTTGTAGGTAAATATGAAAACAGCAAACCTAATAGATGGAATACAGATGGAATGAATTGATCTACTTGGCCACAATCACATAGAAAATGAATTGTTTGTAGCTTAATATGAAAACAGCAAACCTAATAGATAGTATACAGATGGCATAAATTGATAAACTTGTCGACAATCACATAGAAAATGAATTGTTTGTAGGTAAATATGAAAACAGCAAACCTAATAGATAGAATACAGATGGCATAAATTGATAAACTTGTCGACAATCACATAGAAAATGAATTGTTTGTAGGTAAATATGAAAACAGCAAACCTAATAGATAGAATACAGATGGCATGAATTGATAAACTTGTCGACAATCACATAGAAAATGAATTGTTTGTAGGTAAATATGAAAACAGCAAACCTAATAGATAGAATACAGATGGCATAAATTGATAAACTTGTCGACAATCACATAGAAAATGAATTGTTTGTAGGTAAATATGAAAACAGCAAACCTAATAGATAGAATACAGATGGCATAAATTGATAAACTTGTCGACAATCACATAGAAAATGAATTGTTTGTAGGTAAATATGAAAACAGCAAACCTAATAGATAGAATACAGATGGCATAAATTGATAAACTTGTCGACAATCACATAGAAAATGAATTGTTTGTAGGTAAATATGAAAACAGCAAACCTAATAGATAGAATACAGATGGCATAAATTCACAAACTTGTCGACAATCACATAGAAAATGAATTGTTTGTAGGTACATATGAAAACAGCAAACCTAATAGATAGAATACAGATGGCATAAATTGATAAACTTGTCGACAATCACATAGAAAATGAATTGTTTGTAGGTAAATATGAAAACAGCAAACATAATAGATAGAATACAGATAGCATAAATTGATAAACTTGTCGACAATCACACAGAAAATGAATTGTTTGTAGGTAAATATTAAAACAGCAAACCTAATAGATAGAATACAGATGGCATAAATTAATAAACTTGTCGACAATCACATAGAAAATGAATTGTTTGTAGGTAAATATGAAAACAGCAAACCTAATAGATAGAATACAGATGGTATAAACTGATAAACTTGTCGACAATCAGATTGAAAATGAATTGTTTGTAGGTAAATATCAAAACAGCAAACCTAATAGATAGAATACAGATGGCATAAATTGATAAACTTGTCGACAATCACATAGAAAATGAATTGTTTGTAGGTAAATATGAAAACAGCAAACCTAATAGATAGAATACAGATGGCATGAATTGATAAACTTGTCGACCATCACATAGAAAATGAATTGTTTGTAGGTAAATATGAAAACAGCAAACCTAATAGATAGAATACAGATGGCATAAATTGATAAACTTGTCGACAATCACATAGAAAATGAATTGTTTGTAGGTAAATATGAAAACAGCAAACCTAATAGATAGAATACAGATGGCATAAATTGATAAACTTGTCAACAATCACATAGAAAATGAATTGTTTGTAGGTAAATATGAAAACAGCAAACCTAATAGATAGAATACAGATGGCATAAATTGATAAACTTGTCGACAATCACATAGAAAATGAATTGTTTGTAGGTAAATATGAAAACAGCAAACCTAATAGATAGAATACAGATGGCATAAATTGATAAACTTGTCGACAATCACATAGAAAATGAATTGTTTGTAGGTAAATATGAAAACAGCAAACCTAATAGATAGAATACAGATGGCATAAATTGATAAACTTGTCGACAATCACATAGAAAATGAATTGTTTGTAGGTAAATATGAAAACAGCAAACCTAATAAATAGAATACAGATGGCATAAATTCACAAACTTGTCGACAATCACATAGAAAATGAATTGTTTGTAGGTACATATGAAAACAGCAAACCTAATAGATAGAATACAGATGGCCTAAATTGATAAACTTGTCGACAATCACATAGAAAATGAATTGTTTGTAGGTAAATATGAAAACAGCAAACCTAATAGATAGAATACAGATGGTATAAACTGATAAACTTGTCGACAATCAGATTGAAAATGAATTGTTTGTAGGTAAATATGAAAACAGCAAACCTAATAGATAGAATACAGATGGCATAAATTGATAAACTTGTCGACAATCACATAGAAAATGAATTGTTTGTAGGTAAATATGAAAACAGCAACCCTAATAGATAGAATACAGATGGCATGAATTGATAAACTTGTCGACCATCACATAGAAAATGAATTGTTTGTAGGTAAATATGAAAACAGCAAACCTAATAGATAGAATACAGATGGCATAAATTGATAAACTTGTCGACAATCACATAGAAAATGAATTGTTTGTAGGTAAATATGAAAACAGCAAACCTAAGAGATAGAATACAGATGGCATAAATTGATAAACTTGTCGACAATCAGATAGAAAATGAATTGTTTGTAGGTAAATATGAAAACAGCAAACCTAATAGATAGAATACAGATGGCATAAATTGATAAACTTGTCGACAATCACATAGAAAATGAATTGTTTGTAGGTAAATATGAAAACAGCAAACCTAATAGATAGAATACAGATGGCATAAATTGATAAACTTGTCGACAATCACATAGAAAATGAATTGTTTGTAGGTAAATATGAAAACAGCAAACCTAATAGATAGAATACAGATGGCATAAATTGATAAACATGTCGACAATCACATAGAAAATGAATTGTTTGTAGGAAAAAATGAAAACAGCAAACCTAATAGATAGCCTACAGATGGCATAAATTGATAAACTTGTCCACAATCACATAGAAAATGAATTGTTTGTAGGTAAATACGAAAACAGCAAACCTAATAGATAGAATACAGATGGCATAAATTGATAAACTTGTCGACAATCACATAGAAAATGAATTGTTTGTAGGTAAATACGAAAACAGCAAACCTAATAGATAGAATACAGATGGCATAAATTGATAAACTTGTCGACAATCACATAGAAAATGAATTGTTTGTAGGTAAATATGAAAACAGCAAACCTAATAGATAGAATACAGATGGCATAAATTGATAAACTTGTCGACAATCACATAGAAAATGAATTGTTTGTAGGTAAATACGAAAACAGCAAACCTAATAGATAGAATACAGATGGCATAAATTGATAAACTTGTCGACAATCACATAGAAAATTAATTGTTTGTAGGTAAATATGAAAACAGCAAACCTAATAGATGGAATACAGATGGAATGAATTGATCTACTTGGCCACAATCACATAGAAAATTAATTGTTTGTAGCTTAATATGAAAACAGCAAACCTAATAGATAGTATACAGATGGCATAAATTGATAAACTTGTCGACAATCACATAGAAAATGAATTGTTTGTAGGTAAATATGAAAACAGCAAACCTAATAGATAGAATACAGATGGCATAAATTGATAAACTTGTCGACAATCACATAGAAAATGAATTGTTTGTAGGTAAATATGAAAACAGCAAACCTAATAGATAGAATACAGATGGCATGAATTGATAAACTTGTCGACAATCACATAGAAAATGAATTGTTTGTAGGTAAATATGAAAACAGCAAACCTAATAGATAGAATACAGATGGCATAAATTGATAAACTTGTCGACAATCACATAGAAAATGAATTGTTTGTAGGTAAATATGAAAACAGCAAACCTAATAGATAGAATACAGATGGCATAAATTGATAAACTTGTCGACAATCACATAGAAAATGAATTGTTTGTAGGTAAATATGAAAACAGCAAACCTAATAGATAGAATACAGATGGCATAAATTGATAAACTTGTCGACAATCACATAGAAAATGAATTGTTTGTAGGTAAATATGAAAACAGCAAACCTAATAGATAGAATACAGATGGCATAAATTCACAAACTTGTCGACAATCACATAGAAAATGAATTGTTTGTAGGTACATATGAAAACAGCAAACCTAATAGATAGAATACAGATGGCATAAATTGATAAACTTGTCGACAATCACATAGAAAATGAATTGTTTGTAGGTAAATATGAAAACAGCAAACATAATAGATAGAATACAGATAGCATAAATTGATAAACTTGTCGACAATCACACAGAAAATGAATTGTTTGTAGGTAAATATTAAAACAGCAAACCTAATAGATAGAATACAGATGGCATAAATTAATAAACTTGTCGACAATCACATAGAAAATGAATTGTTTGTAGGTAAATATGAAAACAGCAAACCTAATAGATAGAATACAGATGGTATAAACTGATAAACTTGTCGACAATCAGATTGAAAATGAATTGTTTGTAGGTAAATATCAAAACAGCAAACCTAATAGATAGAATACAGATGGCATAAATTGATAAACTTGTCGACAATCACATAGAAAATGAATTGTTTGTAGGTAAATATGAAAACAGCAAACCTAATAGATAGAATACAGATGGCATGAATTGATAAACTTGTCGACCATCACATAGAAAATGAATTGTTTGTAGGTAAATATGAAAACAGCAAACCTAATAGATAGAATACAGATGGCATAAATTGATAAACTTGTCGACAATCACATAGAAAATGAATTGTTTGTAGGTAAATATGAAAACAGCAAACCTAATAGATAGAATACAGATGGCATAAATTGATAAACTTGTCGACAATCACATAGAAAATGAATTGTTTGTAGGTAAATATGAAAACAGCAAACCTAATAGATAGAATACAGATGGCATAAATTGATAAACTTGTCGACAATCACATAGAAAATGAATTGTTTGTAGGTAAATATGAAAACAGCAAACCTAATAGATAGAATACAGATGGCATAAATTGATAAACTTGTCGACAATCACATAGAAAATGAATTGTTTGTAGGTAAATATGAAAACAGCAAACCTAATAGATAGAATACAGATGGCATAAATTGATAAACTTGTCGACAATCACATAGAAAATGAATTGTTTGTAGGTAAATATGAAAACAGCAAACCTAATAGATAGAATACAGATGGCATAAATTGATAAACTTGTCGACAATCACATAGAAAATGAATTGTTTGTAGGTAAATATGAAAACAGCAAACCTAATAGATAGAATACAGATGGCATAAATTGATAAACTTGTCGACAATCACATAGAAAATGAATTGTTTGTAGGTAAATATGAAAACAGCAAACCTAATAGATAGAATACAGATGGCATAAATTGATAAACTTGTCGACCATCACATAGAAAATGAATTGTTTGTAGGTAAATATGAAAACAGCAAACCTAATAGATAGAATACAGATGGCATAAATTGATAAACTTGTCGACAATCACATAGAAAATGAATTGTTTGTAGGTAAATATGAAAACAGCAAACCTAATAGATAGAATACAGATGGCATAAATTGATAAACTTGTCGACAATCACATAGAAAATGAATTGTTTGTAGGTAAATATGAAAACAGCAAACCTAATAGATAGAATACAGATGGCATAAATTGATAAACTTGTCGACAATCACATAGAAAATGAATTGTTTGTAGGTAAATATGAAAACAGCAAACCTAATAGATAGAATACAGATGGCATAAATTGATAAACTTGTCGACAATCACATAGTAAATGAATTATTTTTAGGTAAATATGAAAACAGCAAACCTAATAGATAGAATACAGATGGCATAAATTGATAAACTTGTCGACAATCACATAGAAAATGAATTGTTTGTAGGTAAATATGAAAACAGCAAACCTAATAGATAGAATACAGATGGCATAAATTGATAAACTTGTCGACAATCAGATAGAAAATGAATTGTTTGTAGGTAAATATGAAAACAGCAAACCTAATAGATAGAATACAGATGGCATAAATTGATAAACTTGTCGACAATCACATAGAAAATGAATTGTTTGTAGGTAAATATGAAAACAGCAAACCTAATAGATAGAATACAGATGGCATAAATTGATAAACTTGTCGACAATCAGATAGAAAATGAATTGTTTGTAGGTAAATATGAAAACAGCAAACCTAATAGATAGAATACAGATGGCATAAATTGATAAACATGTCGACAATCACATAGAAAATGAATTGTTTGTAGGAAAAAATGAAAACAGCAAACCTAATAGATAGCCTACAGATGGCATAAATTGATAAACTTGTCCACAATCACATAGAAAATTAATTGTTTGTAGGTAAATACGAAAACAGCAAACCTAATAGATAGAATACAGATGGCATAAATTGATAAACTTGTCGACAATCACATAGAAAATGAATTGTTTGTAGGTAAATATGAAAACAGCAAACCTAATAGATAGAATACAGATGGCATAAATTGATAAACTTGTCGACAATCACATGGAAAATTAATTGTTTGTAGGTAAATACGAAAACAGCAAACCTAATAGATAGAATACAGATGGCATAAATTGATAAACTTGTCGACAATCACATAGAAAATGACTTGTTTGTAGGTACATATGAAAACAGCAAACCTAATAGATAGAATACAGATGGCATAAATTGATAAAATTGTCGACAATCACATAGAAAATGAATTGTTTGTAGGTAAATATGAAAACAGCAAACCTAATAGATAGAATACAGATGGCATAAATTGATAAACTTGTCGACAATCACATAGTAAATGAATTGTTTGTAGGTAAATATGAAAACAGCAAACCTAATAGATAGAATACAGATGGCATAAATTGATAAACTTGTCGACAATCACATAGAAAATGAATTGTTTGTAGGTAAATATGAAAACAGCAAACCTAATAGATAGAATACAGATGGCATAAATTGATAAACTTGTCGACAATCACATAGAAAATTAATTGTTTGTAGGTAAATATGAAAACAGCAAACCTAATAGATAGAATACAGATGGCATAAATTCATAAACTTGTCGACAATCACATAGAAAATGAATTGTTTGTAGGAAAAAATGAAAACAGCAAACCTAATAGATAGAATACAGATGGCATAAATTGATAAACTTGTCGACAATCACATAGAAAATGAATTGTTTGTAGGTAAATATGAAAACAGCAAACCTAATAGATAGAATACAGATGGCATAAATTGATAAACTTGTCGACAATCACATAGAAAATAAATTGTTTGAAGGTAAATATGAAAACAGCAAACCTAATAGATAGAATACAGATGGCATAAATTGATAAACTTGTCGACAATCACATAGAAAATGAATTGTTTGTAGGAAAAAATGAAAACAGCAAACCTAATAGATAGAATACAGATGGCATAAATTGATAAACTTGTCTACAATCACATAGAAAATGAATTGTTTGTAGGTAAATATAAAAACAGCAAACCTAATAGATAGAATACAGATGGCATAAATTGATAAACTTGTCGACAATCACATAGAAAATGAATTGTTTGTAGGTAAATATGAAAACAGCATACCTAACAGATAGAATACAGATGGCATAAATTGATAAACTTGTCGACAATCACATAGAAAATGAATTGGTTGTTAGGTAAATATGAAAACAGCAAACCTAATAGATAGAATACAGATGGCATAAATTGATAAACATGTCGACAATCACATAGAAAATGAATTGTTTGTAGGTAAATATGAAAACAGCAAACCTAATAGATAGAATACAGATGGCATAAATTGATAAACTTGTCGACAATCACATAGAAAATTAATTGTTTGTAGGTAAATATGAAAACAGCAAACCTAATAGATAGAATACAGATGGCATAAATTGATAAACTTGTCGACAATCACATAGAAAATGAATTGTTTGTAGGTAAATATGAAAACAGCAAACCTAATAGATAGAATACAGATGGCATGAATTGATAAACTTGTCGACAATCACATAGAAAATGAATTGTTTGTAGGTAAATATGAAAACAGCAAACCTAATAGATAGAATACAGATGGCATAAATTGATAAACTTGTCGACAATCACATAGAAAATGAATTGTTTGTAGGTAAATATGAAGACAGCAAACCTAATAGATAGAATACAGATGGTATAAATTGATAAACTTGTCGACAATCACATAGAAAATGAATTGTTTGTAGGTAAATATGAAAACAGCAAACCTAATAGATAGAATACAGATGGCATAAATTGATAAAAGTGTCGACAATCACATAGAAAATGAATTGTTTGTAGGTAAATATGAAAACAGCAAACCTAATAGATAGAATACAGATGGCATAAATTGATAAACTTGTCGACAATCACATAGAAAATGAATTGTTTGTAGGTAAATATGAAAACAGCAAACCTAATAGATAGAATACAGATGGCATAAATTGATAAACTTGTCGACAATCACATAGAAAATGAATTGTTTGTAGGTAAATATGAAAACAGCAAACCTAATAGATAGAATACAGATGGCATAAATTGATAAACTTGTCGACAATCACATAGAAAATGAATTGTTTGTAGGTAAATATGAAAACAGCAAACCTAATAGATAGAATACAGATGGCATAAATTGATAAACTTGTCGACAATCACATAGAAAATGAATTGTTTGTAGGTAAATATGAAAACAGCAAACCTAATAGATAGAATACAGATGGCATAAATTGATAAACTTGTCGACAATCACATAGAAAATTAATTGTTTGTAGGTAAATATGAAAACAGCAAACCTATTAGATAGAATACAGATGGCATAAATTGATAAACTTGTCGACAATCACATAGAAAATGAATTGTTTGTAGGTAAATATGAAAACAGCAAACCTAATAGATAGAATACAGATGGCCTAAATTGATAAACTTGTCGACAATCACATAGAAAATTAATTGTTTGTAGGTAAATATGAAAACAGCAAACCTAATAGATAGAATACAGATGGCATAAATTGATAAACTTGTCGACAATCACATAGTAAATGAATTGTTTGTAGGTAAATATGAAAACAGCAAACCTAATAGATAGAATACAGATGGCCTAAATTGATAAACTTGTCGACAATCACATAGAAAATGAATTTTTTGTAGGTAAATATGAAAACAGCAAACCTAATAGATAGAATACAGATGGCATAAATTGATAAACTTGTCGACAATCACATAGAAAATGAATTGTTTGTAGGTAAATATGAAAACAGCAAACCTAATAGATAGAATACAGATGGCATAAATTGATAAACTTGTCGACAATCACATAGAAAATGAATTGTTTGTAGGTAAATATGAAAACAGCAAACCTAATAGATAGAATACAGATGGCCTAAATTGATAAACTTGTCGACAATCACATAGAAAATTAATTGTTTGTAGGTAAATATGAAAACAGCAAACCTAATAGATAGAATACAGATGGCCTAAATTGATAAACTTGTCGACAATCACATAGAAAATTAATTGTTTGTAGGTAAATATGAAAACAGCAAACCTAATAGATAGAATACAGATGGCATAAATTGATAAACTTGTCGACAATCACATAGAAAATGAATTGTTTGTAGGTAAATATGAAAACAGCAAACCTAATAGATAGAATACAGATGGCATAAATTGATAAACTTGTCGACAATCACATAGAAAATGAATTGTTTGTAGGTAAATATGAAAACAGCAAACCTAATAGATAGAATACAGATGGCATGAATTGATAAACTTGTCGACCATCACATAGAAAATGAATTGTTTGTAGGTAAATATGAAAACAGCAAACCTAATAGATAGAATACAGATGGCATAAATTGATAAACTTGTCGACAATCACATAGAAAATGAATTGTTTGTAGGTAAATATGAAAACAGCAAACCTAATAGATAGAATACAGATGGTATAAACTGATAAACTTGTCGACAATCACATAGAAAATGAATTGTTTGTAGGTAAATATGAAAACAGCAAACCTAATAGATAGAATACAGATGGCATAAATTGATAAACTTGTCGACAATCACATAGAAAATGAATTGTTTGTAGGTAAATATGAAAACAGCAAACCTAATAGATAGAATACAGATGGCATAAATTGATAAACTTGTCGACAATCACATAGAAAATAATTGTTTGTAGGTAAATATGAAAACAGCAAACCTAATAGATAGAATACAGATGGCATAAATTGATAAACTTGTACACAATCACATAGAAAATGATTTGTTTCAAAGTAAATATGAAAACAGCAAACCTAATAGATAGAATACAGATGGCATAAATTGATAAACTTGTCGACAATCACATAGAAAATGAATTGTTTGTAGGTAAATATGAAAACAGCAAACCTAATAGATAGAATACAGATGGCATAAATTGATAAACTTGTCGACCATCACATAGAAAATGAATTGTTTGTAGGTAAATATGAAAACAGCAAACCTAATAGATAGAATACAGATGGCATAAATTGATAAACTTGTCGACAATCACATAGAAAATGAATTGTTTGTAGGTAAATATGAAAACAGCAAACCTAATAGATAGAATACAGATGGCATAAATTGATAAACTTGTCGACAATCACATAGAAAATGAATTGTTTGTAGGTAAATATGAAAACAGCAAACCTAATAGATAGAATACAGATGGCATAAATTGATAAACTTGTCGACAATCACATAGAAAATGAATTGTTTGTAGGTAAATATGAAAACAGCAAACCTAATAGATAGAATACAGATGGCATAAATTGATAAACTTGTCGACAATCACATAGAAAATGAATTATTTTTAGGTAAATATGAAAACAGCAAACCTAATAGATAGAATACAGATGGCATAAATTGATAAACTTGTCGACAATCACATAGAAAATGAATTGTTTGTAGGTAAATATGAAAACAGCAAACCTAATAGATAGAATACAGATGGCATAAATTGATAAACTTGTCGACAATCACATAGAAAATGAATTGTTTGTAGGTAAATATGAAAACAGCAAACCTAATAGATAGAATACAGATGGCATAAATTGATAAACTTGTCGACAATCACATAGAAAATGAATTGTTTGTAGGTAAATATGAAAACAGCAAACCTAATAGATAGAATACAGATGGCATAAATTGATAAACTTGTCGACAATCAGATAGAAAATGAATTGTTTGTAGGTAAATATGAAAACAGCAAACCTAATAGATAGAATACAGATGGCATAAATTGATAAACATGTCGACAATCACATAGAAAATGAATTGTTTGGAGGAAAAAATGAAAACAGCAAACCTAATAGATAGCCTACAGATGGCATAAATTGATAAACTTGTCCACAATCACATAGAAAATTAATTGTTTGTAGGTAAATACGAAAACAGCAAACCTAATAGATAGAATACAGATGGCATAAATTGATAAACTTGTCGACAATCACATAGAAAATGAATTGTTTGTAGGTAAATATGAAAACAGCAAACCTAATAGATAGAATACAGATGGCATAAATTGATAAACTTGTCGACAATCACATAGAAAATTAATTGTTTGTAGGTAAATACGAAAACAGCAAACCTAATAGATAGAATACAGATGGCATAAATTGATAAACTTGTCGACAATCACATAGAAAATGAATTGTTTGTAGGTAAATATGAAAACAGCAAACCTAATAGATAGAATACAGATGGCATAAATTGATAAACTTGTCGACAATCACATAGAAAATGAATTGTTTGTAGGTAAATATGAAAACAGCAAACCTAATAGATAGAATACAGATGGCATAAATTGATAAACTTGTCGACAATCACATAGAAAATTAATTGTTTGTAGGTAAATATGAAAACAGCAAACCTAATAGATAGAATACAGATGGCATAAATTGATAAACTTGTTGACAATCACATAGAAAATTAATTGTTTGTAGTTAAATATGAAAACAGCAAACCTAATAGATAGAATACAGATGGCATAAATTCATAAACTTGTCGACAATCACATAGAAAATGAATTGTTTGTAGGAAAAAATGAAAACAGCAAACCTAATAGATAGAATACAGATGGCATAAATTGATAAACTTGTCGACAATCACATAGAAAATTAATTGTTTGTAGGTAAATATGAAAACAGCAAACCTAATAGATAGAATACAGATGGCATAAATTGATAAACTTGTCGACAATCACATAGAAAATGAATTGTTTGTAGGTAAATATGAAAACAGCAAACCTAATAGATAGAATACAGATGGCATAAATTGATAAACTTGTCGACAATCACATAGAAAATGAATTGTTTGTAGGTAAATATGAAAACAGCAAACCTAATAGATAGAATACAGATGGCATAAATTGATAAACTTGTCGACAATCACATAGAAAATGAATTGTTTGTAGGTAAATATGAAAACAGCAAACCTAATAGATAGAATACAGATGGCATAAATTGATAAACTTGTCGACCATCACATAGAAAATGAATTGTTTGTAGGTAAATATGAAAACAGCAAACCTAATAGATAGAATACAGATGGCATAAATTGATAAACTTGTCGACAATCACATAGAAAATGAATTGTTTGTAGGTAAATATGAAAACAGCAAACCTAATAGATAGAATACAGATGGCATAAATTGATAAACTTGTCGACAATCACATAGAAAATGAATTGTTTGTAGGTAAATATGAAAACAGCAAACCTAATAGATAGAATACAGATGGCATAAATTGATAAACTTGTCGACAATCACATAGAAAATGAATTGTTTGTAGGTAAATATTAAAACAGCAAACCTAATAGATAGAATACAGAAGGCATAAATTGATAAACTTGTCGACAATCACATAGAAAATGAATTATTTTTAGGTAAATATGAAAACAGCAAACCTAATAGATAGAATACAGATGGCATAAATTGATAAACTTGTCGACAATCACATAGAAAATGAATTGTTTGTAGGTAAATATGAAAACAGCAAACCTAATAGATAGAATACAGATGGCATAAATTGATAAACTTGTCGACAATCAGATAGAAAATGAATTGTTTGTAGGTAAATATGAAAACAGCAAACCGAATAGATAGAATACAGATGGCATAAATTGATAAACTTGTCGACAATCACATAGAAAATGAATTGTTTGTAGGTAAATATGAAAACAGCAAACCTAATAGATAGAATACAGATGGCATAAATTGATAAACTTGTCGACAATCAGATAGAAAATGAATTGTTTGTAGGTAAATATGAAAACAGCAAACCTAATAGATAGAATACAGATGGCATAAATTGATAAACATGTCGACAATCACATAGAAAATGAATTGTTTGTAGGAAAAAATGAAAACAGCAAACCTAATAGATAGCCTACAGATGGCATAAATTGATAAACTTGTCCACAATCACATAGAAAATTAATTGTTTGTAGGTAAATACGAAAACAGCAAACCTAATAGATAGAATACAGATGGCATAAATTGATAAACTTGTCGACAATCACATAGAAAATGAATTGTTTGTAGGTAAATATGAAAACAGCAAACCTAATAGATAGAATACAGATGGCATAAATTGATAAACTTGTCGACAATCACATGGAAAATTAATTGTTTGTAGGTAAATACGAAAACAGCAAACCTAATAGATAGAATACAGATGGCATAAATTGATAAACTTGTCGACAATCACATAGAAAATGAATTGTTTGTAGGTAAATATGAAAACAGCAAACCTAATAGATAGAATACAGATGGCATAAATTGATAAACTTGTCGACAATCACATAGAAAATGAATTGTTTGTAGGTAAATATGAAAACAGCAAACCTAATAGAAAGAATACAGATGGCATGAATTGATAAACTTGTCGACAATCACATAGAAAATGAATTGTTTGTAGGTAAATATGAACACAGCAAACCTAATAGATAGAATACAGATGGAATACATTCATAAACTTGTCGACAATCACATAGAAAATTAATTGTTTGTAGGTACATATGAAAACAGCAAACCTAATAGATAGAATACAGATGGCATAAATTGATAAAATTGTCGACAATCACATAGAAAATGAATTGTTTGTAGGTAAATATGAAAACAGCAAACCTAATAGATAGAATACAGATGGCATAAATTGATAAACTTGTCGACAATCACATAGAAAATGAATTGTTTGTAGGTAAATATGAAAACAGCAAACCTAATAGATAGAATACAGATGGCATAAATTGATAAACTTGTCGACAATCACATAGAAAATTAATTGTTTGTAGGTAAATATGAAAACAGCAAACCTAATAGATAGAATACAGATGGCATAAATTGATAAACTTGTCGACAATCACATAGAAAATTAATTGTTTGTAGGTAAATATGAAAACAGCAAACCTAATAGATAGAATACAGATGGCATAAATTCATAAACTTGTCGACAATCACATAGAAAATGAATTGTTTGTAGGAAAAAATGAAAACAGCAAACCTAATAGATAGAATACAGATGGCATAAATTGATAAACTTGTCGACAATCACATAGAAAATGAATTGTTTGTAGGTAAATATGAAAACAGCAAACCTAATAGATAGAATACAGATGGCATAAATTGATAAACTTGTCGACAATCACATAGAAAATAAATTGTTTGTAGGTAAATATGAAAACAGCAAACCTAATAGATAGAATACAGATGGCATAAATTGATAAACTTGTCGACAATCACATAGAAAATGAATTGTTTGTAGGAAAAAATGAAAACAGCAAACCTAATAGATAGAATACAGATGGCATAAATTGATAAACTTGTCTACAATCACATAGAAAATGAATTGTTTGTAGGTAAATATAAAAACAGCAAACCTAATAGATAGAATACAGATGGCATAAATTGATAAACTTGTCGACAATCACATAGAAAATGAATTGTTTGTAGGTAAATATGAAAACAGCATACCTAACAGATAGAATACAGATGGCATAAATTGATAAACTTGTCGACAATCACATAGAAAATGAATTGTTTGTAGGTAAATATGAAAACAGCAAACCTAATAGATAGAATACAGATGGCATAAATTGATAAACATGTCGACAATCACATAGAAAATGAATTGTTTGTAGGTAAATATGAAGACAGCAAACCTAATAGATAGAATACAGATGGTATAAATTGATAAACTTGTCGACAATCACATAGAAAATGAATTGTTTGTAGGTAAATATGAAAACAGCAAACCTAATAGATAGAATACAGATGGCATAAATTGATAAACTTGTCGACAATCACATAGAAAATGAATTGTTTGTAGGTAAATATGAAAACAGCAAACCTAATAGATAGAATACAGATGGCATAAATTGATAAACTTGTCGACAATCACATAGAAAATGAATTGTTTGTAGGTAAATATGAAAACAGCAAACCTAATAGATAGAATACAGATGGCATAAATTGATAAACTTGTCGACAATCACATAGAAAATGAATTGTTTGTAGGTAAATATGAAAACAGCAAACCTAATAGATAGAATACAGATGGCATAAATTGATAAACTTGTCGACAATCACATAGAAAATTAATTGTTTGTAGGTAAATATGAAAACAGCAAACCTAATAGATAGAATACAGATGGCCTAAATTGATAAACTTGTCGACAATCACATAGAAAATTAATTGTTTGTAGGTAAATATGAAAACAGCAAACCTAATAGATAGAATACAGATGGCATAAATTGATAAACTTGTCGACAATCACATAGAAAATTAATTGTTTGTAGGTAAATATGAAAACAGCAAACCTAATAGATAGAATACAGATGGCATAAATTGATAAACTTGTCGACAATCACATAGAAAATGAATTGTTTGTAGGTAAATATGAAAACAGCAAACCTAATAGATAGAATACAGATAGCATAAATTAATAAACTTGTCGACAATCACATAGAAAATGAATTGTTTGTAGGTAAATATGAAGACAGCAAACCTAATAGATAGAATACAGATGGCATAAATTGATAAACTTGTCGACAATCACATAGAAAATGAATTGTTTGTAGGTAAATATGAAAACAGCAAACCTAATAGATAGAATACAGATGGCATAAATTGATAAACTTGTCGACAATCACATAGAAAATGAATTGTTTGTAGGTAAATATGAAAACAGCAAACCTAATAGATAGAATACAGATGGCATAAATTGATAAACTTGTCGACAATAACATAGAAAATGAATTGTTTGTAGGTAAATATTAAAACAGCAAACCTAATAGATAGAATACAGATGGCATAAATTGATAAACTTGTCGACAATCACATAGAAAATGAATTGTTTGTAGGTAAATATGAAAACAGCAAACCTAATAGATAGAATACAGATGGCATAAATTGATAAACTTGTCAACAATCACAAAGAAAATGAATTGTTTGTAGGTAAATATGAAAACAGCAAACCTAATAGATAGAATACAGATAGCATAAATTGATACACTTGTCGACAATCACATAGAAAATGAATTGTTTGTAGGTAAATATTAAAACAGCAAACCTAATAGATAGAATACAGATGGCATAAATTGATAAACTTGTCGACAATCACATAGAAAATGAATTGTTTGTAGGTAAATATGAAAACAGCAAACCTAATAGATAGAATACAGATGGCATAAATTGATAAACTTGTCAACAATCACATAGAAAATGAATTGTTTGTAGGTAAATATGAAAACAGCAAACCTAATAGATAGTATACAGATGGCATAAATTGATAAACTTGTCGACAATCACATAGAAAATAAATTGTTTGTAGGTAAATATGAAAACAGCAAACCTAATAGATAGAATACAGATGGCATAAATTGATAAACTTGTCGACAATCACATAGAAAATGAATTGTTTGTAGGTAAATATGAAAACAGCAAACCTAATCGATAGAATACAGATGGCATAAATTGATAAACTTGTCGACAATCAGATAGAAAATGAATTGTTTGTAGGTAAATATTAAAACAGCAAACCTAATAGATAGAATACAGATGGCATAAATTGATAAACTTGTCGACAATCAGATAGAAAATGAATTGTTTGTAGGTAAATAAGAAAACAGCAAACCAAATAGATAGAATACAGATGGCATAAATTAATAAACTTGTCGACAATCACATAGAAAATGAATTGTTTGTAGGTAAATATGAAAACAGCAAACCTAATAGATAGAATACAGATGGCATAAATTGATAAACTTGTCGACAATCACATAGAAAATGAATTGTTTGTAGGTAAATATAAAAACAGCAAACCTAATAGATAGAAAACAGATGGCATAAATTGATAAACTTGTCGACAATCACATAGAAAATGAATTGTTTGTAGGTAAATATGAAAACAGCAAACCTAATAGATAGAATACAGATGGCATAAATTGATAAACTTGTCGACAATCACATAGAAAATGAATTGTTTGTAGGTAAATATCAAAACAGCAAACCTAATAGATAGAATACAGATGGCATAAATTGATAAACTTGTCGACAATCACATAGAAAATGAATTGTTTGTAGGTAAATATGAAAACAGCAAACCTAATAGATAGAATACAGATGGCATAAATTGATAAACTTGTCGACAATCACATAGAAAATGAATTGTTTGTAGGTAAATATGAAAACAGCAAACCTAATAGATAGAATACAGATGGCATAAATTCATAAACTTGTCCACAATCACATAGAAAATGAATTGTTTGTAGGTAAATATGAAAACAGCAAACCTAAGAGATAGAATACAAATGGCATAAATTGATAAACTTGTCGACAATCACATAGAAAATGAATTGTTTGTAGGTAAATATGAAAACAGCAAACCTAATAGATAGAATACAGATGGCATAAATTGATAAACTTGTCGCCAATCAGATAGAAAATGAATTGTTTGTAGGTAAATATGAAAACAGCAAACCTAATAGATAGAATACAGATGGCATAAATTGATAGACTTGTCGACAATCACATAGAAAATGAATTGTTTGTAGGTAAATATGAAAACAGCAAACCTAATAGATAGAATACAGATGGCATAAATTGATAAACTTGTCGACAATCACATAGAAAATGAATTGTTTGTAGGTAAATATGAAAACAGCAAACCTAATAGATAGAATACAAATGGCATAAATTGATAAACTTGTCGCCAATCACATAGAAAATGAATTGTTTGTAGGTAAATATGAAAACAGCAAACCTAATAGATAGAATACAGATGGCATAAATTGATAAACTTGTCGACAATCACATAGAAAATGAATTGTTTGTAGGTAAATATCAAAACAGCAAACCTAATAGATAGAATACAGATGGCATAAATTGATAAACTTGTCGACAATCAGATAGAAAATGAATTGTTTGTAGGTAAATATGAAAACAGCAAACCTAATAGATAGAATACAGATGGCATAAATTGATAAACTTGTCGCCAATCAGATAGAAAATGAATTGTTTGTAGGTAAATATGAAAACAGCAAACCTAATAGATAGAATACAGATGGCATAAATTGATAAACTTGTCGACAATCACATAGAAAATGAATTGTTTGTAGGTAAATATGAAAACAGCAAACCTAATAGATAGAATACAGATGGCATAAATTGATAAACTTGTCGACAATCACATAGAAAATGAATTGTTTGTAGGTAAATATGAAAACAGCAAACCTAATAGATAGAATACAGATGGCATAAATTGATAAACTTGTAGACAATCACATAGAAAATGAATTGTTTGTAGGTAAATATGAAAACAGCAAACCTAATAGATAGAATACAGATGGCATAAATTCATAAACTTGTCCACAATCACATAGAAAATGAATTGTTTGTAGGTAAATATGAAAACAGCAAACCTAAGAGATAGAATACAAATGGCATAAATTGATAAACTTGTCGACAATCAGATAGAAAATGAATTGTTTGTAGGTAAATATGAAAACAGCAAACCTAATAGATAGAATACAGATGGCATAAATTGATAAACTTGTCGCCAATCATATAGAAAATGAATTGTTTGTAGGTAAATATGAAAACAGCAAACCTAATAGATAGAATACAGATGGCATAAATTGATAAACTTGTCGACAATCACATAGAAAATGAATTGTTTGTAGGTAAATATGAAAACAGCAAACCTAATAGATGGAATACAGATGGCATAAATTGATAAACTTGTCGACAATCACATAGAAAATGAATTGTTTGTAGGTAAATATGAAAACAGCAAACCTAATAGATAGAATACAGATGGCATAAATTGATAAACATGTCGACAATCACATAGAAAATGAATTGTTTGTAGGTAAATATGAAAACAGCAAACCTAATAGATAGAATACAGATGGCATAAATTGATAAACTTGTCGACAATCACATAGAAAATGAATTGTTTGTAGGTAAATATGAAAACAGCAAACCTAATAGATAGAATACAGATGGCATGAATTGATAAACTTGTCGACAATCACATAGAAAATGAATTGTTTGTAGGTAAATATGAAAACAGCCAACCTAATAGATAGAATACAGATGGCATGAATTGATAAACTTGTCGACAATCACATAGAAAATGAATTGTTTGTAGGTAAATATGATAACACCAAACCTAATAGATAGTATACAGATGGCATAAATTAATAAACTTGTCGACAATCACATAGAAAATTAATTGTTTGTAGGTAAATATGAAAACAGCAAACCTAATAGATAGAATACAGATGGCATAAATTGATAAACTTGTCGACAATCACATAGAAAATGAATTGTTTGTAGGTAAATATAAAAACAGCAAACCTAATAGATAGAATACAGATGGCATAAATTGATAAACTTGTCGACAATCACATAGAAAATGAATTGTTTGTAGGTAAATATGAAAACAGCAAACCTAATAGATAGAATACAGATGGCATAAATTGATAAACTTGTCGACAATCACATAGAAAATGAATTGTTTGTAGGTAAATATCAAAACAGCAAACCTAATAGATAGAATACAGATGGCATAAATTGATAAACTTGTCGACAATCACATAGAAAATGAATTGTTTGTAGGTAAATATAAAAACAGCAAACCTAATAGATAGAATACAGATGGCATAAATTGATAAACTTGTCGACAATCACATAGAAAATGAATTTTTTGTAGGTAAATATGAAAACAGCAAACCTAATAGATAGAATACAGATGGCATGAATTGATAAACTTGTCGACAATCACATAGAAAATGAATTGTTTGTAGGTAAATATGAAAACAGCAAACCTAAGAGATAGAATACAAATGGCATAAATTGATAAACTTGTCGACAATCAGATAGAAAATGAATTGTTTGTAGGTAAATATGAAAACAGCAAACCTAATAGATAGAATACAGATGGCATAAATTGATAAACTTGTCGCCAATCAGATAGAAAATGAATTGTTTGTAGGTAAATATGAAAACAGAAAACCTAATAGATAGAATACAGATGGCATAAATTGATAAACTTGTCGACAATCACATAGAAAATGAATTGTTTGTAGGTAAATATGAAAACAGCAAACCTAACAGATAGAATACAGATGGCATAAATTGATAAACTTGTCGCCAATCACATAGAAAATGAATTGTTTGTAGGTAAATATGAAAACAGCAAACCTAATACATAGAATACAGATGGCATAAATTGATAAACATGTCGACAATCACATAGAAAATGAATTGTTTGTAGGTAAATATGAAAACAGCAAACCTAATAGATAGAATACAGATGGCATAAATTGATTAACTTGTCGACAATCACATAGAAAATGAATTGTTTGTAGGTAAATATGAAAACAGCAAACCTAATAGATAGAATACAGATGGCATGAATTGATAAACTTGTCGACAATCACATAGAAAATGAATTGTTTGTAGGTTAATATGAAAACAGCAAACCTAATAGATAGAATACAGATGGCATAAATTGATAAAGTTGTCGACAATCACATAGAAAATGAATTGTTTGTAGGTAAATATGAAAACAGCAAACCTAAAAGATAGAATACAGATGGCATGAATTGATAAACATGTCGACAATCACATAGAAAATGAATTGTTTGTAGGTAAATATGAAAACAGCAAACCTAATAGATAGAATACAGATGGCATAAATTCATAAACTTGTCGACAATCACATAGAAAATGAATTGTTTGTAGGTACATATGAAAACAGCAAACCTAATAGATAGAATACAGATGGCATAAATTGATAAACTTGTCGACAATCACATAGAAAATGAACTGTTTGTAGGTAAATATGAAAACAGCAAACCTAATAGATAGAATACAGATGGCATAAATTCATAAACTTGTCCACAATCACATAGAAAATGAATTGTTTGTAGGAAAAAATGAAAACAGCAAACCTAATAGATAGAATACAGATGGCATAAATTGATAAACTTGTCTACAATGACATAGAAAATGAATTGTTTGTAGGTAAATATAAAAACAGCAAACCTAATAGATAGAATACAGATGGCATAAATTGATAAACTTGTCGAAAATCACATAGAAAATAAATTGTTTGTAGGTAAATATGAAAACAGCCAACCTAATAGATAGAATACAGATGGCATGAATTGATAAACTTGTCGACAATCACATAGAAAATGAATTGTTTGTTGGTAAATATCAAAACAGCAAACCTAATAGATAGAATACAGATGGCATAAATTGATAAACTTGTCGACAATCACATAGAAAATGAATTGTTTGTAGGTAAATATGAAAACAGCAAACCTAATAGATAGAATACAGATGGCATGAATTGATAAACTTGTCGACAATCACATAGAAAATGAATTGTTTGTAGGTAAATATGAAAACAGCAAACCTAATAGATAGAATACAGATGGCATAAGTTGATAAACTTGTCGACAATCACATAGAAAATGAATTGTTTGTAGGTAAATATGAAAACAGCAAACCTAAGAGATAGAATACAGATGGCATAAATTGATAAACTTGTCGACAATCACATAGAAAATGAATTGTTTGTAGGTAAATATGAAAACAGCAAACCTAATAGATAGTATACAGATGGCATAAATTGATAAACTTGTCGACAATCACATAGAAAATGAATTGTTTGTAGGTAAATATGAAAACAGCAAACCTAATAGATAGAATGCAGATGGCATAAATTGATAAACATGTCGACAATCACATAGAAAATGAATTGTTTGTAGGTAAATATGAAAACAGCAAACCTAACAGATAGAATACAGATGGACTAAATTGATAAACTTGTCGACAATCACAAAGAAAATGAATTGTTTGTAGGTAAATATGAAAACAGCAAACCTAATAGATAGAATACAGATGGCATAAATTGATAAACATGTCGACAATCACATAGAAAATGAATTGTTTGTAGGTAAATATGAAAACAGCAAACCTAATAGATAGAATACAGATGGCATAAATTGATAAACTTGTCGACAATCACATAGAAAATTAATTGTTTGTAGGTAAATATGAAAACAGCAAACTTAATAGATAGAATACAGATGGCATAAATTGATAAACTTGTCGACAATCACATAGAAAATGAATTGTTTGTAGGTAAATATGATAACACCAAACCTAATAGATAGAATACAGATGGCATGAATTGATAAACTTGTCGACAATCACATAGAAAATGAATTGTTTGTAGGTAAATATGAAAACAGCAAACCTAATCGATAGAATACAGATGGCATAAATTGATAAACTTGTCGACAATCAGATAGAAAATGAATTGTTTGTAGGTAAATATGAAAACACCAAACCTAATAGATAGAATACAGATGGCATAAATTGATAAACTTGTCGACAATCACATAGAAAATGAATTGTTTGTAGGTAAATATGAAAACAGCAAACCTAATAGATAGAATACAGATGGTCTGAATTGATAAACTTGTCGACAATCACATAGAAAATGAATTGTTTGTAGGTAAATATGAAAACAGCAAACCTAATAGATAAAATACAGATGGCATAAATTCATAAACTTGTCGACAATCACATAGAAAATGAATTGTTTGTAGGTAAATATGAAAACAGCAAACCTAATAGATAGAATACAGATGGCATAAATTGATAAACTTGTCGACAATCACATAGAAAATGAATTGTTTGTAGGTAAATATGAAAACAGCAAACCTAATAGATAGAATACAGATGGCATAAATTGATAAACTTGTCGACAATCACATAGAAAATGAATTGTTTGTAGGTAAATATGAAAACAGCAAACCTAATAGATAGAATACAGATGGCATAAATTGATAAACATGTCGACAATCACATAGAAAATGAATTGTTTGTAGGTAAATATGAAAACAGCAAACCTAATAGATAGAATACAGATGGCATAAATTGATAAACTTGTCGACAATCACATAGAAAATGAATTGTTTGTAGGTAAATATGAAAACAGGAAACCTAATAGATAGAATACAGATGGCATGAATTGATAAACTTGTCGACAATCACATAGAAAATGAATTGTTTGTAGGTAAATATGAAAACAGCCAACCTAATAGATAGAATACAGATGGCATGAATTGATAAACTTGTCGACAATCACATAGAAAATGAATTGTTTGTAGGTAAATATGAAAACACCAAACCTAATAGATAGAATACAGATGGCATAAATTAATAAACTTGTCGACAATCACATAGAAAATGAATTGTTTGTAGGTAAATATGAAAACAGCAAACCTAATAGATAGAATACAGATGGCATAAATTGATAAACTTGTCGACAATCACATAGAAAATGAATTGTTTGTAGGTAAATATAAAAACAGCAAACCTAATAGATAGAATACAGATGGCATAAATTGATAAACTTGTCGACAATCACATAGAAAATGAATTGTTTGTAGGTAAATATGAAAACAGCAAACCTAATAGATAGAATACAGATGGCATAAATTGATAAACTTGTCGACAATCACATAGAAAATGAATTGTTTGTAGGTAAATATCAAAACAGCAAACCTAATAGATAGAATACAGATGGCATAAATTGATAAACTTGTCGACAATCACATAGAAAATGAATTGTTTGTAGGTAAATATAAAAACAGCAAACCTAATAGATAGAATACAGATGGCATAAATTGATAAACTTGTCGACAATCACATAGAAAATGAATTGTTTGTAGGTAAATATGAAAACAGCAAACCTAATAGATAGAATACAGATGGCATAAATTCATAAACTTGTCGACAATCACATAGAAAATGAATTGTTTGTAGGTAAATATGAAAACAGCAAACCTAAGAGATAGAATACAAATGGCATAAATTGATAAACTTGTCGCCAATCAGATAGAAAATGAATTGTTTGTAGGTAAATATGAAAACAGCAAACCTAATAGATAGAATACAGATGGCATGAATTGATAAACTTGTCGCCAATCAGATAGAAAATGAATTGTTTGTAGGTAAATATGAAAACAGAAAACCTAATAGATAGAATACAGATGGCATAAATTGATAAACTTGTCGCCAATCAGATAGAAAATGAATTGTTTGTAGGTAAATATGAAAACAGCAAACCTAATAGATAGAATACAGATGGCATAAATTGATAAACTTGTCGACAATCACATAGAAAATGAATTGTTTGTAGGTAAATATAAAAACAGCAAACCTAATAGATAGAATACAGATGGCATAAATTGATAAACTTGTCGACAATCACATAGAAAATGAATTGTTTGTAGGTAAATATGAAAACAGCAAACCTAATAGATAGAATACAGATGGCATAAATTGATAAACTTGTCGACAATCACATAGAAAATGAATTGTTTGTAGGTAAATATGAAAACAGCAAACCTAATAGATAGAATACAGATGGCATAAATTGATAAACTTGTCGCCAATCAGATAGAAAATGAATTGTTTGTAGGTAAATATGAAAACAGCAAACCTAATAGATAGAATACAGATGGCATAAATTGATAAACTTGTCGACAATCACATAGAAAATGAATTGTTTGTAAGTAAATATAAAAACAGCAAACCTAATAGATAGAATACAGATGGCATAAATTGATAAACTTGTCGACAATCACATAGAAAATGAATTGTTTGTAGGTAAATATGAAAACAGCAAACCTAATAGATAGAATACAGATGGCATAAATTGATAAACTTGTCGCCAATCAGAGAGAAAATGAATTGTTTGTAGGTAAATATGAAAACAGCAAACCTAATAGATAGAATACAGATGGCATAAATTGATAAACTTGTCGCCAATCAGATAGAAAATAAATTGTTTGTAGGTAAATATGAAAACAGCAAACCTAATAGATAGAATACAGATGGCATAAATTGATAAACTTGTCGACAATCAGATAGAAAATGAATTGTTTGTAGGTAAATATAAAAACAGCAAACCTAATAGATAGAATACAGATGGCATAAATTGATAAACTTGTCGACAATCACATAGAAAATGAATTGTTTGTAGGTAAATATGAAAACAGCAAACCTAATAGATAGAATACAGATGGCATAAATTGATAAACTTGTCGACAATCACATAGAAAATTAATTGTTTGTAGGTAAATATGAAAACAGCAAACCTAATAGATAGAATACAGATGGCATGAATTGATAAACTTGTCGACAATCACATAGAAAATGAATTGTTTGTAGGTTAATATGAAAACAGCAAACCTAATAGATAGAATACAGATGGCATAAATTGATAAAGTTGTCGACAATCACATAGAAAATGAATTGTTTGTAGGTAAATATGAAAACAGCAAACCTAATAGATAGAATACAGATGGCATGAATTGATAAACTTGTCGACAATCACATAGAAAATGAATTGTTTGTAGGTAAATATGAAAACAGCAAACCTAATAGATAGAATACAGATGGCATAAATTCATAAACTTGTCGACAATCACATAGAAAATGAATTGTTTGTAGGTACATATGAAAACAGCAAACCTAATAGATAGAATACAGATGGCATAAATTGATAAACTTGTCGACAATCACATAGAAAATGAATTGTTTGTAGGTAAATATGAAAACAGCAAACCTAATAGATAGAATACAGATGGCATAAATTCATAAACTTGTCGACAATCACATAGAAAATGAATTGTTTGTAGGAAAAAATGAAAACAGCAAACCTAATAGATAGAATACAGATGGCATAAATTGATAAACTTGTCTACAATGACATAGAAAATGAATTGTTTGTAGGTAAATATAAAAACAGCAAACCTAATAGATAGAATACAGATGACATAAATTGATAAACTTGTCGACAATCACATAGAAAATAAATTGTTTGTAGGTAAATATGAAAACAGCCAACCTAATAGATAGAATACAGATGGCATGAATTGATAAACTTGTCGACAATCACATAGAAAATGAATTGTTTGTAGGTAAATATCAAAACAGCAAACCTAATAGATAGAATACAGATGGCATAAATTGATAAACTTGTCGACAATCACATAGAAAATGAATTGTTTGTAGGTAAATATGAAAACAGCAAACCTAATAGATAGAATACAGATGGCATAAATTGATAAACTTGTCGACAATCACATAGAAAATTAATTGTTTGTAGGTAAATATGAAAACAGCAAACCTAATAGATAGAATACAGATGGCATAAGTTGATAAACTTGTCGACAATCACATAGAAAATGAATTGTTTGTAGGTAAATATGAAAACAGCAAACCTAATAGATAGAATACAGATGCCATGAATTGATAAACTTGTCGACAATCACATAGAAAATGAATTGTTTGTAGGTAAATATGAAAACAGCAAACCTAATAGATAGAATACAGATGGCATAAATTGATAAACTTGTCGACAATCACATAGAAAATGAATTGTTTGTAGGTAAATATGAAAACAGCAAACCTAAGAGATAGAATACAGATGGCATAAATTGATAAACTTGTCGACCATCACAAAGAAAATGAATTGTTTGTAGGTAAATATGAAAACCGCAAACCTAATAGATAGAATACAGATGGCATAAATTGATAAACTTGTCGACAATCACATAGAAAATGAATTGTTTGTAGGTAAATATGAAAACAGCAAACCTAATAGATAGAATACAGATGGCATAAATTGATAAACTTGTCGACAATCACATAGAAAATGAATTGTTTGTAGGTAAATATGAAAACAGCAAACCTAATAGATAGAATACAGATGGCATGAATTTATAAACTTGTCGACAATCACATAGAAAATGAATTGTTTGTAGGTAAATATGAAAACAGCAAACCTAATAGATAGAATACAGATGGCATAAATTCATAAACTTGTCGACAATCACATAGAAAATGAATTGTTTGTAGGTAAATATGAAAACAGCTAACCTATTAGATAGAATACAGATGGCATAAATTGATAAACTTGTCGACAATCACATAGAAAATGAATTGTTTGTAGGTAAATATGAAAACAGCAAACCTAATAGATAGAATACAGATGGCATAAATTGATAAACTTGTCGACAATCACATAGAAAATGAATTGTTTGTAGGTAAATATGAAAACAGCAAACCTAATAGATAGAATACAGATGGCATAAATTGATAAACTTGTCGACAATCACATAAAATATGAATTGTTTGTAGGTAAATATGAAAACAGCAAACCTAATAGATAGAATACAGATGGCATAAATTGATAAACTTGTCGACAATCACATAGAAAATGAATTGTTTGTAGGTAAATATGAAAACAGCAAACCTAATAGATAGAATACAGATGGCATAAATTGATAAACTTGTCGACAATCACATAGAAAATGAATTGTTTGTAGGTAAATATGAAAACAGCAAACCTAATAGATAGAATACAGATGGACTAAATTGATAAACTTGTCTACAATCACATAGAAAATGAATTGTTTGTAGGTAAATATGAAAACAGCAAACCTAATAGATAGAATACAGATGGCATAAATTGATAAACTTGTTGACAATCACATAGAAAATGAATTGTTTGTAGGTAAATATGAAAACAGCAAACCTAATAGATAGAATACAGATGGCATGAATTTATAAACTTGTCGACAATCACATAGAAAATGAATTGTTTGTAGGTAAATATGAAAACAGCAAACCTAATAGATAGAATACAGATGGCATAAATTGATAAACTTGTCGACAATCACATAGAAAATGAATTGTTTGTAGGTAAATATGAAAACAGCAAACCTAATAGATAGAATACAGATGGCATGAATTTATAAACTTGTCGACAATCACATAGAAAATGAATTGTTTGTAGGTAAATATGAAAACAGCAAACCTAATAGATAGAATACAGATGGCATAAATTCATAAACTTGTCGACAATCACATAGAAAATGAATTGTTTGTAGGTAAATATGAAAACAGCTAACCTATTAGATAGAATACAGATGGCATAAATTGATAAACTTGTCGACAATCACATAGAAAATGAATTGTTTGTAGGTAAATATCAAAACAGCAAACCTAATAGATAGAATACAGATGGACTAAATTGATAAACTTGTCTACAATCACATAGAAAATGAATTGTTTGTAGGTAAATATGAAAACAGCAAACCTAATAGATAGAATACAGATGGCATAAATTGATAAACTTGTCGACAATCACATAGAAAATGAATTGTTTGTAGGTAAATATGAAAACAGCAAACCTAATAGATAGAATACAGATGGCATAAATTGATAAACTTGTCGACAATCACATAAAATATGAATTGTTTGTAGGTAAATATGAAAACAGCAAACCTAATAGATAGAATACAGATGGCATAAATTGATAAACTTGTCGACAATCACATAGAAAATGAATTGTTTGTAGGTAAATATGAAAACAGCAAACCTAATAGATAGAATACAGATGGCATAAATTGATAAACTTGTCGACAATCACATAGAAAATTAATTGTTTGTAGGTAAATATGAAAACAGCAAACCTAATAGATAGAATACAGATGGCATAAATTGATAAACTTGTCGACAATCACATAGAAAATTAATTGTTTGTAGGTAAATATGAAAACAGCAAACCTAATAGATAGAATACAGATGGCATGAATTGATAAACTTGTCGACAATCACATAGAAAATGAATTGTTTGTAGGTAAATATGAAAACAGCAAACCTAATAGATAGAATACAGATGGCATAAATTGATAAACTTGTCGACAATCACATAGAAAATGAATTGTTTGTAGGTAAATATGAAAACAGCAAACCTAAGAGATAGAATACAGATGGCATAAATTGATAAACTTGTCGACAATCACATAGAAAATGAATTGTTTGTAGGTAAATATGAAAACAGCAAACCTAATAGATAGAATACAGATGGCATAAATTCATAAACTTGTCGACAATCACATAGAAAATGAATTGTTTGTAGGTAAATATGAAAACAGCAAACCTAATAGATAGAATACAGATGGCATAAATTGATAAACTTGTCGACAATCACATAGAAAATGAATTGTTTGTAGGTAAATATGAAAACAGCAAACCTAATAGATAGAATACAGATGGCATGAATTGATAAACTTGTCGACAATCACATAGAAAATGAATTGTTTGTAGGTAAATATGAAAACAGCAAACCTAATAGATAGAATACAGATGGCATAAATTGATAAACTTGTCGACAATCACATAGAAAATGAATGGTTTGTAGGTAAATATGAAAACAGCAAACCTAATAGATAGAATACAGATGGCATAAATTGATAAACTTGTCGACAATCACATAGAAAATGAACTGTTTGTAGGTAAATATGAAAACAGCAAACCTAATAGATAGAATACAGATGGCATGAATTGATAAACTTGTCGACAATCACATAGAAAATGAATTGTTTGTAGGTAAATATGAAAACAGCAAACCTAATAGATAGAATACAGATGGCATAAATTGATAAACATGTCGACAATCACATAGAAAATGAATTGTTTGTAGGTAAATATGAAAACAGCAAACCTAAGAGATAGAATACAGATGGCATAAATTGATAAACTTGTCGACAATCACATAGAAAATGAATTGTTTGTAGGTAAATATGAAAACAGCAAACCTAATAGATAGAATACAGATGGCATAAATTGATAAACTTGTCGACAATCACATAGAAAATTAATTGTTTGTAGGTAAATATGAAAACAGCAAACCTAATAGATAGAATACAGATGGCATGAATTTATAAACTTGTCGACAATCACATAGAAAATGAATTGTTTGTAGGTAAATATGAAAACAGCAAACCTAATAGATAGAATACAGATGGCATAAATTGATAAACTTGTCGACAATCACATAGAAAATGAATTGTTTGTAGGTAAATATGAAAACAGCAAACCTAAGAGATAGAATACAGATGGCATAAATTGATAAACTTGTCGACAATCACATAGAAAATGAACTGTTTGTAGGTAAATATGAAAACAGCAAACCTAATAGATAGAATACAGATGGCATGAATTGATAAACTTGTCGCCAATCACATAGAAAATGAATTGTTTGTAGGTAAATATGAAAACAGCAAACCTAATAGATAGAATACAGATGGCATAAATTGATAAACTTGTGGACAATCACATAGAAAATGAATTGTTTGTAGGTAAATATGAAAACAGCAAACCTAATAGATAGAATACAGATGGCATAAATTGATAAACTTGTCGACAATCACATAGAAAATGAATTGTTTGTAGGTAAATATGAAAACAGCAAACCTAAGAGATAGAATACAGATGGCATAAATTGATAAACTTGTCGACAATCACATAGAAAAGGAATTGTTTGTAGGTAAATATGAAAACAGCAAACCTAATAGATAGAATACAGATGGCATAAATTAACAAACCTTGTCGACAATCACATAGAAAATGAATTGTTTGTAGGTAAATATGAAAACAGCAAACCTAATAGATAGAATACAGATGGCATAAATTAATAAACTTGTCGACAATCACATAGAAAATGAATTGTTTGTAGGTAAATATGAAAACAGCAAACCTAATAGATAGAATACAGATGGCATAAATTAATAAACTTGTCGACAATCACATAGAAAATGAATTGATTGTAAGTAAATATGAAAACAGCAAACCTAATAGATAGAATACAGATGGCATAAATTGATAAACTTGTCGACAATCACATAGAAAATGAATTGTTTGTAGGTAAATATGAAAACAGCAAACCTAATAGATAGAATACAGATGGCATCAATTGATAAACTTGTCGACAATCACAAAGAAAATGAATCGTTTGTAGGTAAATATGAAAACAGCAAACCTAATAGATAGAATACAGATTGCATAAATTGATAAACTTGTCGACAATCACATAGAAAAGGAATTGTTTGTAGGTAAATATGAAAACAGCAAACCTAATAGATAGAATACAGATGGCATAAATTGATAAACTTGTCGACAATCACATAGAAAATGAATTGTTTGTAGGTAAATATGAAAACAGCAAACCTAATAGATAGAATACAGATGGCATAAATTAATAAACTTGTCAACAATCACATAGAAAATGAATTGTTTGTAGGTAAATATGAAAACAGCAAACCTAATAGATAGAATAAAGATGGCATAAATTGATAAACTTGTCGACAATCACATAGAAAATTAATTGTTTTTACGTAAATATGAAAACAGCAAACCTAATAGATAGAATACAGATGGCATCAATTGATAAACTTGTCGACAATCACAAAGAAAATGAATCGTTTGTAGGTAAATATGAAAACAGCAAACCTAATAGATAGAATACAGATGGCAATAATTGATAAACTTGTCGACAATCACATAGATAATGAATTGTTTGAAGGTAAATATGAAAACAGCAAACCTAATAGATAGAATACAGATTGCATAAATTGATAAACTTGTCGACAATCACATAGAAAATTAATTGTTTGTAGGTAAATATGAAAACAGCAAACCTAATAGATAGAATACAGATGGCATAAATTGATAAACTTGTCGACAATCACATAGAAAATGAATTGTTTGTAGGTAAATATGAAAACAGCAAACCTAATAGATAGAATACAGATGGCATAAATTGATAAACTTGTCGACAATCACATAGAAAATGAATTTTTTGTAGGTAAATATGAAAACAGCAAACCTAATAGATAGAATACAGATGGCATAAATTGATAAACTTGTCGACAATCAGATAGAAAATGAATTGTTTGTAGGTAAATATGAAAACAGCAAACCTAATAGATAGAATACAGATGGCATAAATTGATAAACTTGTCGACAATCAGATAGAAAATGAATTGTTTGTAGGTAAATATGAAAACAGCTAACCTAATAGATGGAATACAGATGGCATAAATTAATAAACTTGTCAACAATCACATAGAAAATGAATTGTTTGTAGGTAAATATGAAAACAGCAAACCTAATAGATAGAATACAGATTGCATAAATTGATAAACTTGGCGACAATCACATAGAAAATGAATTGTTTGTAGGTAAATATGAAAACAGCAAACCTAATAGATAGAATACAGATGGCATAAATTGATAAACTTGTCGACAATCACATAGAAAATGAATTGTTTGTAGGTAAATTAAAACGGCAAACCTAATAGATAGAATACAGATGGCATAAATTGATAAACTTGTCGACAATCACATAGAAAATGAATTGTTTGTAGGTAAATATGAAAACAGCAAACCTAATAGATGGAATACAGATGGCATAAATTGATAAACTTGTCGACAATCACATAGAAAATGAATTGTTTGTAGGTAAATATGAAAACAGCAAACCTAATAGATAGAATACAGATGGCATAAATTAATAAACTTGTCGACAATCACATAGAAAAGGAATTGTTTGTAGGTAAATATGAAAACAGCAAACCTAATAGATAGAATACAGATGGCATAAATTAACAAACTTGTCGACAATCACATAGAAAATGAATTGTTTGTAGGTAAATATGAAAACAGCAAACCTAATAGATAGAATACAGATGGCATAAATTAATAAACTTGTCGACAATCACATAGAAAATGAATTGTTTGTAGGTAAATATGAAAACAGCAAACCTAATAGATAGAATACAGATGGCATAAATTAATAAACTTGTCGACAATCACATAGAAAATGAATTGATTGTAAGTAAATATGAAAACAGCAAACCTAATAGATAGAATACAGATGGCATAAATTGATAAACTTGTCGACAATCACATAGAAAATGAATTGTTTGTAGGTAAATATGAAAACAGCAAACCTAATAGATAGAATACAGATGGCATAAATTGATAAACTTGTCGACAATCACATAGAAAATGAATTGTTTGTAGGTAAATATGAAAACAGCAAACCTAATAGATAGAATACAGATGGCATAAATTGATAAACTTGTCGACAATCACATAGAAAATGAATTGTTTGTAGGTAAATATGAAAACAGCAAACCTAATAGATAGAATACAGATGGCATAAATTAATAAACTTGTCGACAATCACATAGAAAATGAATTGTTTGTAGGTAAATATGAAAACAGCAAACCTAATAGATAGAATACAGATGGCATAAATTGATAAAATTGGCGACAATCAGATAGAAAATGAATTGTTTGTAGGTAAATATGAAAACAGCTAACCTAATAGATAGAATACAGATGGCATAAATTAATAAACTTGTAAACAATCACATAGAAAATGAATTGTTTGTAGGTAAATATGAAAACAGCAAACCTAATAGATAGAATACAGATGGCATAAATTGATAAACTTGTCGACAATCACATAGAAAATGAATTGTTTGTAGGTAAATATGAAAACAGCAAACCTAATAGATAGAATACAGATGGCATAAATTGATAAACTTGTCGACAATCACATAGAAAATGAATTGTTATTAGGTAAATATGAAAACAGCAAACCTAATAGATAGAATACAGATTGCATAAATTAATAAACTTGTCAACAATCACATAGAAAATGAATTGTTTGTAGGTAAATATGAAAACAGCAAACCTAATAGATAGAATACAGATGGCATAAATTGATAAACTTGTCGACAATCACATAGAAAATGAATTGTTTGTAGGTAAATATGAAAACAGCAAACCTAATAGATAGAATACAGATGGCATAAATTAATAAACTTGTCAACAATCACATAGAAAATGAATTGTTTGTAGGTAAATATGAAAACAGCAAACCTAATAGATAGAATACAGATGGCATAAATTGATAAACTTGTCGACAATCACATAGAAAATTAATTGTTTGTAGGTAAATATGAAAACAGCAAACCTAATAGATAGAATACAGATGGACTAAATTGATAAACTTGTCGACAATCACATAGAAAATGAATTGTTTGGAGGTAAATATGAAAACAGCAAACCTAATAGATAGAATACAGATGGCATAAATTGATAAACTTGTCGACAATCACATAGAAAATGAATTGTTTGTAGGTAAATTAAAACGGCAAACCTAATAGATAGAATACAGATGGCATAAATTGATAAACTTGTCGACAATCACATAGAAAATGAATTGTTTGTAGGTAAATATGAATACAGCAAACCTAATAGATGGAATACAGATGGCATAAATTGATAAACTTGTCGACAATCACATAGAAAATGAATTGTTTGTAGGTAAATATGAAAACAGCAAACCTAATAGATAGAATACAGATGGCATAAATTAATAAACTTGTCGACAATCACATAGAAAAGGAATTGTTTGTAGGTAAATATGAAAACAGCAAACCTAATAGATAGAATACAGATGGCATAAATTAATAAACTTGTCGACAATCACATAGAAAATGAATTGTTTGTAGGTAAATATGAAAACAGCAAACCTAATAGATAGAATACAGATGGCATAAATTAATAAACTTGTCGACAATCACATAGAAAATGAATTGTTTGTAGGTAAATATGAAAACAGCAAACCTAATAGATAGAATACAGATGGCATAAATTGATAAACTTGGCGACAATCAGATAGAAAATGAATTGTTTGTAGGTAAATATGAAAACAGCTAACCTAATAGATAGAATACAGATGGCATAAATTAATAAACTTGTAAACAATCACATAGAAAATGAATTGTTTGTAGGTAAATATGAAAACAGCAAACCTAATAGATAGAATACAGATGGCATAAATTGATAAACTTGTCGACAATCACATAGAAAATGAATTGTTTGTAGGTAAATATGAAAACAGCAAACCTAATAGATAGAATACAGATGGCATAAATTGATAAACTTGTCGACAATCACATAGAAAATGAATTGTTTGTAGGTAAATATGAAAACAGCAAACCTAATAGATAGAATACAGATGGCATAAATTAATAAACTTGTCAACAATCACATAGAAAATGAATTGTTTGTAGGTAAATATGAAAACAGCAAACCTAATAGATAGAATAAAGATGGCATAAATTGATAAACTTGTCGACAATCACATAGAAAATGAATTGTTTGTAGGTAAATATGAAAACAGCAAACCTAATAGATAGAATACAGATGGCATAAATTAATAAACTTGTCAACAATCACATAGAAAATGAATTGTTTGTAGGTAAATATGAAAACAGCAAACCTAATAGATAGAATACAGATGGCATAAATTGATAAACTTGTCGACAATCACATAGAAAATTAATTGTTTGTAGGTAAATATGAAAACAGCAAACCTAATAGATAGAATACAGATGGACTAAATTGATAAACTTGTCGACAATCACAAAGAAAATGAATCGTTTGTAGGTAAATATGAAAACAGCAAACCTAATAGATAGAATACAGATGGCATAAATTGATAAACTTGTCGACAATCACATAGATAATGAATTGTTTGTAGGTAAATATGAAAACAGCAAACCTAATAGATAGAATACAGATGGCATAAATTGATAAACTTGTCGACAATCACATAGAAAATTAATTGTTTGTAGGTAAATATGAAAACAGCAAACCTAATAGATAGAATACAGATGGCATAAATTGATAAACTTGTCGACAATCACATAGAAAATGAATTGTTTGTAGGTAAATATGAAAACAGCAAACCTAATAGATAGAATACAGATGGCATAAATTAATAAACTTGTCAACAATCACATAGAAAATGAATTGTTTGTAGGTAAATATGAAAACAGCAAACCTAATAGATAGAATACAGATGGCATAAATTGATAAACTTGTCGACAATCACATAGAAAATGAATTGTTTGTAGGTAAATTAAAACGGCAAACCTAATAGATAGAATACAGATGGCATAAATTGATAAACTTGTCGACAATCACATAGAAAATGAATTGTTTGTAGGTAAATATGAATACAGCAAACCTAATAGATGGAATACAGATGGCATAAATTGATAAACTTGTCGACAATCACATAGAAAATGAATTGTTTGTAGGTAAATATGAAAACAGCAAACCTAATAGATAGAATACAGATGGCATAAATTAATAAACTTGTCGACAATCACATAGAAAAGGAATTGTTTGTAGGTAAATATGAAAACAGCAAACCTAATAGATAGAATACAGATGGCATAAATTAATAAACTTGTCGACAATCACATAGAAAATGAATTGTTTGTAGGTAAATATGAAAACAGCAAACCTAATAGATAGAATACAGATGGCATAAATTAATAAACTTGTCGACAATCACATAGAAAATGAATTGTTTGTAGGTAAATATGAAAACAGCAAACCTAATAGATAGAATACAGATGGCATAAATTGATAAACTTGGCGAAAATCAGATAGAAAATGAATTGTTCGTAGGTAAATATGAAAACAGCTAACCTAATAGATAGAATACAGATGGCATAAATTAATAAACTTGTAAACAATCACATAGAAAATGAATTGTTTGTAGGTAAATATGAAAACAGCAAACCTAATAGATAGAATACAGATGGCATAAATTGATAAACTTGTCGACAATCACATAGAAAATGAATTGTTTGTAGGTAAATATGAAAACAGCAAACCTAATAGATAGAATACAGATGGCATAAATTGATAAACTTGTCGACAATCACATAGAAAATGAATTGTTTGTAGGTAAATATGAAAACAGCAAACCTAATAGATAGAATACAGATGGCATAAATTAATAAACTTGTCAACAATCACATAGAAAATGAATTGTTTGTAGGTAAATATGAAAACAGCAAACCTAATAGATAGAATACAGACCGCATAAATTGATAAACTTGTCGACAATCACATAGAAAATGAATTGTTTGTAGGTAAATATGAAAACAGCAAACCTAATAGATAGAATACAGATGGCATAAATTGATAAACTTGTCGACAATCACATAGAAAATTAATTGTTTGTAGGTAAATATGAAAACAGCAAACCTAATAGATAGAATACAGATGGACTAAATTGATAAACTTGTCGACAATCACAAAGAAAATGAATCGTTTGTAGGTAAATATGAAAACAGCAAACCTAATAGATAGAATACAGATGGCATAAATTGATAAACTTGTCGACAATCACATAGATAATGAATTGTTTGTAGGTAAATATGAAAACAGCAAACCTAATAGATAGAATACAGATGGCATAAATTGATAAACTTGTCGACAATCACATAGAAAATTAATTGTTTGTAGGTAAATATGAAAACAGCAAACCTAATAGATAGAATACAGATGGCATAAATTGATAAACTTGTCGACAATCACATAGAAAATGAATTGTTTGTAGGTAAATATGAAAACAGCAAACCTAATAGATAGAATACAGATGGCATAAATTGATAAACTTGTCGACAATCACATAGAAAATGAATTGTTTGTAGGTAAATATGAAAACAGCAAACCTAATAGATAGAATACAGATGGCATAAATTGATAAACTTGTCGACAATCACATAGAAAATGAATTGTTTGTAGGTAAATATGAAAACAGCAAACCTAATAGATAGAATACAGATGGCATAAATTGATAAACTTGTCGACAATCACATAGAAAAGTAATTGTTTGTAGGTAAATATGAAAACAGCAAACCTAATAGATAGAATACAGATGGCATAAATTGATAAAACTGTCGAAAATCACATAGAAAATGAATTGTTTGTAGGTAAATATGAAAACTGCAAACCTAATAGATAGAATACAGATGGCATAAATTGATAAACTTGTCGACAATCACATAGAAAATGAATTGTTTGTAGGTAAATATGAAAACAGCAAACCTAATAGATAGAATACAGATGGCATAAATTGATAAACTTGTCGACAATCACATAGAAAATGAATTGTTTGTAGGTAAATATGAAAACAGCAAACCTAATAGATAGAATACAGATGGCATAAATTGATAAACTTGTCGACAATCACATAGAAAATGAATTGTTTGTAGGTAAATAGTAAAACAGCAAACCTAATAGATAGAATACAGATGGCATAAATTGATAAACTTGTCGACAATCACATAGAAAATGAATTGTTTGTAGGTAAATATGAAAACAGCAAACCTAATAGATAGAATACAGATGGCATAAATTGATAAACTTGTCGACAATCAGATAGAAAATGAATTGTTTGTAGGTAAATATGAAAACAGCAAACCTAATAGATAGAATACAGATGGCATAAATTGATAAACTTGTCGACAATCACATAGAAAATGAATTGTTTGTAGGTAAATATGAAAACAGCAAACCTAATAGATAGAATACAGATGGCATAAATTGATAAACTTGTCGACAATCACATAGAAAAGTAATTGTTTGTAGGTAAATATGAAAACAGCAAACCTAATAGATAGAATACAGATGGCATAAATTGATAAACTTGTCGAAAATCACATAGAAAATGAATTGTTTGTAGGTAAATATGAAAACTGCAAACCTAATAGATAGAATACAGATGGCATAAATTGATAAACTTGTCGACAATCACATAGAAAATGAATTGTTTGTAGGTAAATATGAAAACGGCAAACCTAATAGATAGAATACAGATGGCATAAATTGATAAACTTGTCGACAATCACATGGAAAATGAATTGTTTGTAGGTAAATATGAAAACAGCAAACCTAATAGATAAAATACAGATGGCATAAATTGATAAACTTGTCGACAATCACATAGAAAATGAATTGTTTGTAGGTAAATATGAAAACAGCAAACCTAATAGATAGAATACAGATGGCATAAATTGATAAACTTGTCGACAATCACATAGAAAATGAATTGTTTGTAGGTAAATATGAAAACAGCAAACCTAATAGATAGAATACAGATGGCATAAATTGATAAACTTGTCGACAATCACATAGAAAATGAATTGTTTGTAGGTAAATATGAAAACAGCAAACCTAATAGATAGAATACAGATGGCATAAATTGATAAACTTGTCGACAATCACATAGAAAAGTAATTGTTTGTAGGTAAATATGAAAACAGCAAACCTAATAGATAGAATACAGATGGCATAAATTGATAAAACTGTCGAAAATCACATAGAAAATGAATTGTTTGTAGGTAAATATGAAAACTGCAAACCTAATAGATAGAATACAGATGGCATAAATTGATAAACTTGTCGACAATCACATAGAAAATGAATTGTTTGTAGGTAAATATGAAAACAGCAAACCTAATAGATAGAATACAGATGGCATAAATTGATAAACTTGTCGACAATCACATAGAAAATGAATTGTTTGTAGGTAAATATGAAAACAGCAAACCTAATAGATAGAATACAGATGGCATAAATTGATAAACTTGTCGACAATCACATAGAAAATGAATTGTTTGTAGGTAAATATGAAAACAGCAAACCTAATAGATAGAATACAGATGGCATAAATTGATAAACTTGTCGACAATCACATAGAAAATGAATTGTTTGTAGGTAAATATGAAAACAGCAAACCTAATAGATAGAATACAGATGGCATAAATTGATAAACTTGTCGACAATCAGATAGAAAATGAATTGTTTGTAGGTAAATATGAAAACAGCAAACCTAATAGATAGAATACAGATGGCATAAATTGATAAACTTGTCGACAATCACATAGAAAATGAATTGTTTGTAGGTAAATATGAAAACAGCAAACCTAATAGATAGAATACAGATGGCATAAATTGATAAACTTGTCGACAATCACATAGAAAAGTAATTGTTTGTAGGTAAATATGAAAACAGAAAACCTAATAGATAGAATACAGATGGCATAAATTGATAAACTTGTCGAAAATCACATAGAAAATGAATTGTTTGTAGGTAAATATGAAAACTGCAAACCTAATAGATAGAATACAGATGGCATAAATTGATAAACTTGTCGACAATCACATAGAAAATGAATTGTTTGTAGGTAAATATGAAAACGGCAAACCTAATAGATAGAATACAGATGGCATAAATTGATAAACTTGTCGACAATCACATGGAAAATGAATTGTTTGTAGGTAAATATGAAAACAGCAAACCTAATAGATAAAATACAGATGGCATAAATTGATAAACTTGTCGACAATCACATAGAAAATGAATTGTTTGTAGGTAAATATGAAAACAGCAAACCTAATAGATAGAATACAGATGGCATAAATTGATAAACTTGTCGACAATCACATAGAAAATGAATTGTTTGTAGGTAAATATGAAAACAGCAAACCTGATAGATAGAATACAGATGGCATAAATTGATAAACTTGTCGACAATCACATAGAAAATGAATTGTTTGTAGGTAAATATGAAAACAGCAAACCTAATAGATAGAATACAGATGGCATAAATTGATAAACTTGTCGAAAATCACATAGAAAATGAATTGTTTGTAGGTAAATATGAAAACTGCAAACCTAATAGATAGAATACAGATGGCATAAATTGATAAACTTGTCGACAATCACATAGAAAATTAATTGTTTGTAGGTAAATATGAAAACAGCAAACCTAATAGATAGAATACAGATGGCATAAATTGATAAACTTGTCGACAATCACATAGAAAATGAATTGTTTGTAGGTAAATATGAAAACAGCAAACCTAATAGATAGAATACAGATGGCATAAATTGATAAACTTGTCGACAATCACATAGAAAATGAATTGTTTGTAGGTAAATATGAAAACAGCAAACCTAATAGATAGAATACAGATGGCATAAATTGATAAACTTGTCAACAATCAGATAGAAAATGAATTGTTCGTAGGTAAATATGAAAACAGCAAACCTAATAGATAGAATACAGATGGCATAAATTGATAAACTTGTCGACAATCACATAGAAAATGAATTGTTTGTAGGTAAATATGAAAACAGCAAACCTAATAGATAGAATACAGATGGCATAAATTGATAAACTTGTCGACAATCACATAGAAAAGTAATTGTTTGTAGGTAAATATGAAAACAGCAAACCTAATAGATAGAATACAGATGGCATAAATTGATAAACTTGTCGAAAATCACATAGAAAATGAATTGTTTGTAGGTAAATATGAAAACAGCAAACCTAATAGATAGAATACAGATGGCATAAATTGATAAACTTGTCGACAATCACATAGAAAATGAATTGTTTGTAGGTAAATATGAAAACGGCAAACCTAATAGATAGAATACAGATGGCATAAATTGATAAACTTGTCGACAATCACATGGAAAATGAATTGTTTGTAGGTAAATATGAAAACAGCAAACCTAATATATAAAATACAGATGGCATAAATTGATAAACTTGTCGACAATCACATAGAAAATGAATTGTTTGTAGGTAAATATGAAAACAGCAAACCTAATAGATAGAATACAGATGGCATAAATTGATAAACTTGTCGACAATCACATAGAAAATGAATTGTTTGTAGGTAAATATGAAAACAGCAAACCTAATAGATAGAATACAGATGGCATAAATTGATAAACTTGTCGACAATCACATAGAAAATGAATTGTTTGTAGGTAAATATGAAAACAGCAAACCTAATAGATAGAATACAGATGGCATAAATTGATAAACTTGTCGACAATCACATAGAAAATGAATTGTTTGTAGGTAAATATGAAAACTGCAAACCTAATAGATAGAATACAGATGGCATAAATTGATAAACTTGTCGACAATCACATAGAAAATGAATTGTTTGTAGGTAAATATGAAAACAGCAAACATAATAGATAGAATACAGATGGCATAAATTGATAAACTTGTCGACAATCACATAGAAAATGAATTGTTTGTAGGTAAATATGAAAACAGTAAACCTAATAGATAGAATACAGATGGCATAAATTGATAAACTTGTCGACAATCACATAGAAAATGAATTGTTTGTAGGTAAATATGAAAACAGCAAACCTAATAGATAGAATACAGATGGCATAAATTGATAAACTTGTCGACAATCACATAGAAAATGAATTGTTTGTAGGTAAATATGAAAACTGCAAACCTAATAGATAGAATACAGATGGCATAAATTGATAAACTTGTCGACAATCACATAGAAAATGAATTGTTTGTAGGTAAATATGAAAACAGCAAACCTAATAGATAGAATACAGATGGCATAAATTGATAAACTTGTCGACAATCACATAGAAAATTAATTGTTTGTAGGTAAATATGAAAACAGCAAACCTAATAGATAGAATACAGATGGCATAAATTGATAAACTTGTCGACAATCACATAGAAAATGAATTGCTTATAGTTAAATATGAAATAAAAAAAATAAGCCTAATGGATAGTATACAGACATTAAAGATGCAAAAACGTATTGACAATCACATAGAAAATGAATTGTTTGTAGTTTAATATAAAAAAGCAAACCTTATGGATCGAATCCAGATATTATAAACGCATAGATGCAATGACAATCAGATAGAAAACGAATTGTTTGTTGTTAAACATGAAAAAAAGCAAACCTATTGGATAAAAAACAGATATTATTATAAACTAGTAAACGTATTGGCAACCCACACAGAAAATTAATTTTTAGTTAAATATGAAAAAAAGCAAGCCGAATGGATAAAATACAGATATTATAAACGCATTAACAATCTGATAGAAAATGGTTTTTAGTTAAACATGAACAAATCAAGCCTAATGGATGGAAAACAGATCTTATAAATGCATAAACGTATTGACAATCAAATGGAAAAGGAATTACTAATCTATATATATAAATGGCAAAATGTGTGTGCACATTTTTTGTATGTCCGGCAAAGGCTTTTGGAAGTGGGGCGCTTGGGGCGGTCACTTTCTTAGAACTTTTTATATACTACCTAGATTATAATATCTACGATTTACGAAACAAGGTCATGTGTATTTTTTATTTAGGCGACTTTTACACGCTATTTTCGCAATATTATTTTACTCCCCATGTGTTTGTTTGGCTTTTCCGTATATAAGCGAAACTGAATTTGTAGCACAGGCAGCTCCCTGCCACTTGTGCCGGGGATGCCCAGAAAGCAATGAGCTTTGATCAATGCGGTCAAAACCCGTCATATCAGACGATTGCTATTCAGTTGGACACTCTCCTTTTTATTTACGCACCTGTTACTTAACTTTTTAATCGCTGAATTAAAATCCTTTCAGTTTCTGTCCTGTCGTAGCTGAGCGGTAAGATGTCACGTTTTTTCACACTTTCTTTATCATCTTTGCGTCAAGAGTTTGGGTTTGAGCCTAACTACCTACGAAAACTTTGTTTTCTTTCTTTTACATCTCCAAACGCCAGGGCAACGCCGGGCACTCATGCTAGGCTAATATATAAAAGGCAAAATGTGCGTGTGTGTTTGTGTGTGTGTTTGTATGTCTCGCAAAAACTTTTGACACACGCGACTATCCTCACGAAATTGGTATCTTTTTGAAGCTGAATGTCTTGTACAACAAATACAAAAAAAATTAGCCAAAAACATTCATTATTTCACCCTCAATCTCGAATTGTTAGCAGTTAAAAATGGATAGAATACACGTATTATAAAGGCATAAGCGTACTGACAATAACATATAAAATAAATTGCTTGTAGTTAAATATGAAAAGACTAAGTTTAAATGGACGAAATAAACATATTTTAAACGCATAAACGCGTTGAAAATAAAATAGAAAATTAATTGCTATTAGTTAAATGCAAAAATGCGAACCAAGTAGCTGGAACTCAGATATTATAAACGCATGTACGTAGTTATTATCACATAGAAAACGAACTGTTGGTAGTTAAATATATTAAAAAGAAAAAATGAAAACAGCAAACCTAATGAATATTGAATATTATTATTATAAACTAATAAACATATTGACTATCACAATTAGTAAATTAATTGTTTGTAGTTAAATATGAAAAAAAAAAGAAAGAAAGAAAGAAAGAAAGAAAGAAGCCAACCTAATTGCTGGAATAAAGATATCGTAAACAGATTAAACGTATTCACAAAGAGAGAGAAGGAATTAATACGAAAAAAGCACACATAATAGAGGGAATACAGATATTATGAACGCATCAACATATTAACAATCACATAGGAAATAAATTGTTTATAGTTAAATAAGATAACAGCAAACCTAATGAATGGAATACAGATATTTTAAACTGATAAACGTGTTGGCAATCACATAGCAAAGAAATTGTTTGTAGTTGAATAAGAAAAATATGAATAAAATACAGATATTATAAACGCATAAACGTATTCGATATCACATAGAAAAGAAATTGTTTATAGGCAAATAAGATAATAGCAATGCTAATGGATGAAATACATATATGATAAACTGATAAACGTATTGACTATCACAAAGAAAATGAATTGTTTGTAGTTAAATATCAAAAAAGCAAACTTGATGGGTGTAAAACAGATATTATAGATGGGGTTAGGGATAAAACGAATTGTTAGTAATTAATTATGAAGAAAGCAAACCTAATGCATAGAATATAAATAAATAAATAAATAAACGTATTGGCAATCGGATAGAAAGGAAATTGTGTAAATATGAAGAATTACTCCACCCTCGAAAATTCCTTTTAAATTACCTCTTTTATAAGTGTTTTTTTTTTGGGGGGGGGGGCTGAAATTGAAAATCACGTTTAAAACTACGGCAAACGTGTAGTTTCCAAGATATGAAGAAATAGTTTTCAAGATATGAAGAAATGTTAAATTATTATAGAAAAGTGATGCCCATTTTTTTAAGCTAACATTTCATCATACCTTGGAAACTACTCGTTTGCTGTAATTTTAAATGTTATTTTCGTTTTCAGCGCCCCTAAACCTATATAAGCGGTAATTTTAAAGGAATTTTTCTGGAGTAATTCTTCATATTTACCGGAAATTGTTAATAGGTAAATTTGAAAAAAAGCAAGATTAATCGAATGGATATAGATTCTATAAACGCAAGAACGTATTAGCAATCAGATAGAAAATCAATTGTTTGTAGTTTAATGCTAGTATTTCAGCCCGGCGTTGCCCGGGTGTTTAGATGTGTATGTTGAGCAAATAAAAAAAAAGTGGTAGTAGGAAGGCAGGCTCGAACCCGTACCGTAAAGGAGGAAAAAAGCGGGGTAAAACCTAGCGTTTATGCTGTTACGACCACCGCCAAACCGGAAGTAACATTTTTTAAAATTAAGGTTAGACAATCTAAAGGACAGGATAACTTTAAAAAATATCGGCGAAAAAAGTGACCCCCCCCCCTGTAGAAAAGTGCTTAGTTGAAGGGGAAGATATTAATGTTTTTAGCCAATTTTTCGATATTTGTCGTATGAAAGGTCGAACTTTAAAACGATACTGATCTTGGTAAAATCCATCGCCTCTATTGAAAGTTTAAGGCAGACATGCAAACAGACATACATACATACATTTATATATTGGTAACTAAAAATTTTCGACACAAACTGATGAAAAAGCTTACCCTATCTCTGAATACCCTTTATGTAAAATTTCAAATATTTAGACCAGAAATTGTCTGAGTAATTTGGAAGAGACCGCAGAGGTCAATTTTTTTAAAAAACTTTGACCCCTATTATGGCCCCTTAAAATTTATTGTTTTGGGCTCAAATCAAGTTATTAAGTTAGATCCATGTCAAAGGAACCTATATCTAAAATTTCAAGTGCGTATACCCAAAATTGTCGGAGGAGTTTGGTAGAGTTCTCAAAGGTCAAATCATTGAACTTTGACCCCTTAATCGCCAAATTTCCGGCCAAAAACCGATCACATCGATTTTCCCAAATATATCAAATTTCGAGTCTGTAGACTAAAAATTGACAGTTATTGCGTAGAGAAATATACACAGATACACACACACAGACACGTTCACTTTTATATACATATAGATGACAAAAATCAAGCCGAAATGATGGAATACAGATATTATAAACGCATAGACGTTATAACAGTAAGGCAGAAAACGAAAAAAAGAAGATACCCTAATGGATGCAATATATGCATTATAAACACATAAACATTGACAATTAGGTACAAAATGAATTATTTGTAGTTAAACATGAAAAAGAAAGCCTAATGGATGGAATACAGATACTATAAACGCATAAGCGTATTGACAATCACATAGAAAGTAGAATTGTTTGTAGTTAAATATGAAAAGGCAAACTAAATGGCTGTAATACAGATATTATAAATACCTAAACGCATTGACAACCATATATAAAGCGAATTGTTTGTAATTAAGTATGAAAAAAAAAAAAAAGAAGCAAACCTAATAGATAAAATACAAATATTATAAACTGACAAACGTATTGACTAATGACCGCCAAATTTATAGTGTTTTTGATTTTCGTAAGAGAGTCAGTCTTTAAAAATCTACAAAAAATCAGGTAATTACCTAATCAATATAACATTTTCACCGATTAATAAGTAAAGAACGCACTTTCTATGAGTGTAACTTTTTTTTCATATTCATATATAAATATATTTTTGGGGACTTCATACGCCCTATTCCTCATTTGTCCCTTGTTCGATCCTTTAAAGTCCAAGCGATCAACTAAGCACACACTTGTGGTAGGAGGGTGAACGAATGTAGATAAAAAAAAATTAAAAAAAAATTAAGGTGCCTTCGATATCGAACATTGAAATCCAAAATTTGAATGTGTTTAATTTTTTTTTTTTTTATCTTTTGCGTTTTGAAGTGTAAGATTCATTGAATATGCTATCAATAATTATTATCTTTTAGAGGATAACATTTTTTTTTTTTTTTTACAAAAACGCTAAAATAAGCATACTTTTAAATCTTTAAAAATAAATTAAAAATTTTAATTGAATATGTTATCAATAATTATTATCTTTTAGAGGATAACATTTTTTTTTTACAAAAACACTAAAATAAGCATACTTTCAAGTCTTTAAAAATAAATTAAAAATTTTATTTTAGAATGTGTAAACTTTCCATGTACATAGAGAATTCTTTAAAGAATCGATACAAAAAAAAAAAAAAAAAAAAACAGGTGCGAAAATTATAAGTATTACGCTTTTTTTCAAGACGTATAGACAATTACATAGAAAATGAATCGTTTGTATATAAATATGAAAATAGCAAGCCTAATGCATAGAATAACGATGATATAAACGCATAACCGTGATGATAATCAGATAGAAAACGATATTTTTTGTTTTAGTTAAACATGGACGAAGCAAGTCCAATTGATAGAATACAGATATTATAGATGCATAAACCTATTGACGATCACATAGAAAACGATTTTTTGCAATAAAATATGAAAAAAAAAACTAGCCATATGTATGGAATATAGATATTATAGACAGATACACGTATTGACAATCACATAGAAATTGACTTGTTTGTAGTTCAATATAAAAAAAAGAAACAAAAAACAAGCCGAGTGGATCTAATACAGATATTATAGGCATAAATGTATTGACAATCACATAAAAATTGACTTGCTTGTAGTTCAATATAAAAAAAAGAAACAAAAAACAAGCCGAGTGGATCTAATACAGATATTATAGGCATAAATGTATTGACAATCACATAGAAATTGACTTGTTTGTAGTTCAATATAAAAAAAAAGAAACAAAAATCAAGCCGAGTGGATCTAATACAGATATTATAGGCATAAATGTATTGACAATCACATAGAAATTGACTTGCTTGTAGTTCAATATAAAAAAAAAGAAACAAAAATCAAGCCGAGTGGATCTAATACAGATATTATAGGCATAAATGTATTGACAATCACATAGAAATTGACTTGTTTGTAGTTCAATATAAAAAAAAAGAAACAAAAATCAAGCCGAGTGGATCTAATACAGATATTATAGGCATAAATGTATTGACAATCACATAGAAATTGACTTGTTTGTAGTTCAATATAAAAAAAAGAAACAAAAATCAAGCCGAGTGGATCTAATACAGATATTATAGGCAAAAGTGTATTGACAATCACATAGAAATTGACTTGTTTGTAGTTCAATATAAAAAAAAAGGAACAAAAAACAAGCCGAGTGGATCTAATACAGATATTATAGGCATAAATGTATTGACAATCATATAAAAATTGACTTGCTTGTAGTTCAATATAAAAAAAAGAAACAAAAAACAAGCCGAGTGGATCTAATACAGATATTATAGGCATAAATGTATTGACAATCACATAGAAATTGACTTGTTTGTAGTTCAATATAAAAAAAAAAGAAACAAAAATCAAGCCGAGTGGATCTAATACAGATATTATAGGCATAAATGTATTGACAATCACATAGAAATTGACTTGCTTGTAGTTCAATATAAAAAAAAGAAACAAAAATCAAGCCGAGTGGATCTAATACAGATATTATAGGCATAAATGTATTGACAATCACATAGAAATTGACTTGTTTGTAGTTCAATATAAAAAAAAAAGAAACAAAAATCAAGCCGAGTGGATCTAATACAGATATTATAGGCATAAATGTATTGACAATCACATAGAAATTGACTTGTTTGTAGTTCAATATAAAAAAAAGAAACAAAAATCAAGCCGAGTGGATCTAATACAGATATTATAGGCAAAAGTGTATTGACAATCACATAGAAATTGACTTGTTTGTAGTTCAATATAAAAAAAAAGAAACAAAAATCAAGCCGAGTGGATCTAATACAGATATTATAGGCAAAAGTGTATTGACAATCACATAAAAATTGACTTGCTTGTAGTTCAATATAAAAAAAAAGAAACAAAAATCAAGCCGAGTGGATCTAATACAGATATTATAGGCATAAATGTATTGACAATCACATAGAAATTGACTTGTTTGTAATTCAATATAAAAAAAAAGAAACACAAATCAAGCCGAGTGGATCTAATACAGATATTATAGGCAAAAGTGTATTGACAATCACATAGAAATTGACTTGTTTGTTGTTCAATATAAAAAAAAAGAAACAAAAATCAAGCCGAGTGGATCTAATACAGATATTATAGGCATAAATGTATTGACAATCACATAGAAATTGACTTGTTTGTAGTTCAATATAAAAAAAAGAAACAAAAATCAAGCCGAGTGGATCTAATACAGATATTATAGGCATAAATGTATTGACAATCACATAGAAATTGACTTGCTTGTAGTTCAATATAAAAAAAAGAAACAAAAATCAAGCCGAGTGGATCTAATACAGATATTATAGGCATAAATGTATTGACAATCACATAGAAATTGACTTGTTTGTAGTTCAATATAAAAAAAAAGAAACAAAAATCAAGCCGAGTGTATCTAATACAGATATTATAGGCATAAATGTATTGACAATCACATAGAAATTGACTTGTTTGTAGTTCAATATAAAAAAAAAAGAAACAAAAATCAAGCCGAGTGTATCTAATACAGATATTATAGGCATAAATGTATTGACAATCACATAGAAATTGACTTGTTTGTAGTTCAATATAAAAAAAAGAATCAAAAAACAAGCCGAGTGGATCTAATACAGATATTATAGGCATAAACGTATTGACAATCACATAGAAAATGAAATGTTAGTTAAATTATGAAAAAGCAAGCCTAATTGTAATAGCATAAATGTATTGACAATCGGATAGAAAACGGATTGTTTGTAGTTAAATATGAAAAAAGTAAGCCTAATAGATGGAATATAGATATTATAAACGCACAAACGAATTGACAATCACATAGAAAACGAATTTTTTGTAGTTAAATATAAAAAAGCATGATGTAGATGTATAAAAGTGTAGACAATCTTAGACAAGACGGATTGTTAGTTGTCTAATACAAAAAAAAAAAGAAGCTTAATGGAATGAACACAGATATCATAAGTGCACAAACCTATTGTTTAGCATATAGAAAACGAATTGCTAGTATTAAAATATGCAAAAAAAAAAAAAAAAAAGAAAGAAACAAGACTAATGGATATAATATTGATAATTTAGATGCATGAATGTATTGACAATTGGATAGAAAATTAATTGTTAGTACCTATTTATTATGCCTCCCCACGGGACAGAGTTAGACACAAGGGTCGTTCGTTTTTTTTAATGTGGAGAAAAGGTACAAAAATAAAAAATTGTCTCAGTCGTGAAGGAATGATCCTCCACTGAAAGAGAACAAGAAATGGAAGTGCAGCATCTGAAGAACAGATACTACACTTTGATTTTTGTTAGTAGTTAAATGTGAAAAAAAAAAAAACAAAGGTAAAAACCGGAATACAGATATTATAAACGCATAAACATCTGAACAATCAGATTGAAAAGGAATTATTTGTTGTTAAATATGAAAAAATAAGCCTAATAGATGAAATATATATATATATATATATATTATAAACGTATTAACAATGATATAGATAAATTGTTTGCAGTTTTATTTGAAAAAAGTAAGCCTTAAAAGGTGAAATGCGGATATTATGAACGCATAAACTTATTGACAATCCCATTTCTTGAAGGCAATCAACTTTGATCAATATGGGGAATACTCTTCATATCAGACAATTGCAAATCATGTTATAGCTCCCCGTTTTCGGGGGAGCTTGGTTTCCCCAACATCGTGGGGAAACAAATAAATGAAACAGCAGAAAGCTGAACTGGCCTTCAGCCAACGTTCATTTCTGCACCTGAGTGAACTCATTCACTTAGCAAGTCAACTTTTTGATTGACATCACCAAATTTGAACGTTTTTCACTTCCCATGGCTGCATAGCGTAGCGGTAAGATGTCACGTTTTCTTTCACTTTCATTTCCGCCTCCACGTCATTGCGTCACGGGTTCGAGCCTGCCTGTCTATTAACACCGTTTTTTTTCTTTTACACCTCCAAACATCCGGCCAACGCCGGGTACCCCCGCTAGTGTATTCTAAATGCATAACCGTATTAACAATGATATAGAAAATGAATTCTTTGTAGTTTTATTTGAAAAAAAAAAAAAACGTAAGCCTAAAGGTTGAAATACGGATATTATAAGCGCATAAACTTATTAACAATCATATAGAAAACGAACTGTTTGTAGTTAAATATGAAAAAAAGTAGGCCTCGTCGATGGAACACGGATATCATAAACGCATAAACGTATTGACTATCACAGAGAAAACGAACTGTTTTTAGTTAAACGTGGAAAAAGCAAGCCTAACTCATAGAACAGATATTACAGATGCATAAACGTATTGACAATCACATAGGAACGAATTATTTGTACTTGAATATGAAAAAAAAAAAAAAAAAAAAAAAAAACAAGCCTAATAGATCGGATACATATATTATAGATAGCAGAACCCGTTAACCAGCGTTGCCCAGTGGAAACATGACCCTGCCCTGTAGAAAATTTAAGGTATGGTGGTAGTTGTTGTTGTTGCCCAATCCCGAACCTCTTCATGTTAAGAACGGTTTTCTCAATGGACACCACCAACCTCAACATGTTAAGAATGGCTTTCGGAATGGTCACTCACAACATCCCCATTTTGGAATAGGCACCCCATTTTGTGAGTGGGGGTGGCTGTCAAAATATTTGTCAAAAGTTTAACCTTGATAATCAGTGTCAGGATTCCCACCTGCAAATACTATCAACCAACAAAGAAATTTAGATGTGGCATTGTTGGTTGGCTATAATTAGATTTGTACCCGTGCGTACTAATCTGGTGGCCAGTGATTAAAAGTGCATAATACATGGCTTTATATCACGAAAACTACTTGTATCCGCCAAATGTAAATGAGATATTCTTAATCAGTATAGTGGAAAACCTAACAAAGTCATTTAAAAGAAGTGTGTAAGTGGATCTAAGGTAAAAATTTATCTAAAAAAAGAAACAAACAAAAAAAAAACAGTTGGTCGATAATCAAACATGCCCCATCTTGTAAGAAAAATAAAGTACGGTTGTTGCTGTTGTTGTTGTTGCTTAACCCCAACCTGCTCTTGTTAAGAATGGCTTTCAGAGTAGACACCTCAACCTCCTCATATTTAGTATGTCTTTTGGAATGGACACCCTCAACCTCATGTTAAAAACGGCTTTTGGAATGGTCACCCGCAACATCCTCATGTTAAGAACGGCTTTCAGAATTGACACCACATCTTGTGAGTGAGGAAGGGGGTTGTCAAAATATTTGCTCAAAATTTAGCCTTGATTATCGCTGTCAGGATCCCCCGCATGCAAATACTATGAACAAAGAGAAAAAAAGTCGTCATTTTAAACAAAAGTGTGTTTGTAATTGATCTATAATCAAACACCTGCATAAAATATTGGGGCGTCAACTAAATTCTAAGTGGTTAATACCTAAAACCAAAACCAAACAATGGTATACGTATATATTAATGTTATGTTTCAGGCTTTTGTGTGTTTCTTTTTTGGGGGGGGGGTATCTGCGTGATGTTAATGTGTGCATAGGTACAGAAAAATATAAATAAGAAAAAAAACAAAAAAGGAAACCCTGCTATACAACAAAGTAAGCATCCTTGTTGTTTCAGTGATGAGATTCGTACTTGAAAAAAAAAAATACAATGCTATCCATAAATGTTGGTTTTGTTTCAGGGATTGTTTGTAGGGTGGGGTTGGGTGGGGTAGTTGCTCGGTGATACATAAATTTCTGATTATTAGCGGTTAATATTTTTGTATTTGGTTTAATATTTATATAACGATTGCTTCGTGTAGAGAGAGCCGTCATATTTGTAATGGTCAGATGCGTTGGTTTTTCTAATAAAGTGTGTAATCCAGAATAAGCGATTTTTCAGCTCTCAGCCAATGAAAATTGCTGAAATATTAGAAGAGGGAAATTATTATTTTCGATTTGGGAAATGGGAAGATAATTGTATGGCTATGAGTATATCATCCATTTATGAAGGGTCCCAGGACAATATAGTTATAATGTGTATATTTCTTCCTATTGATGACTTGTTATTTACAGGGAAAACTAAGGTGAGGGATTTTCACAAGATTGGTATCATTTTGAAGCTCAATGTCTCAGACGACAAATATCAAAAGTTGGCAAAAAAACATTAATTCCTTCACCCTCAACTGGGCATTTTTCTACAAGGCGGGGTCGATTTTTTTGTGAGCCATTTTTGCAAGTCATCGTATTGGTTGGATTGACTTTGCCTAATTTTAACATTCCAAACTTCCCGTCGCATCATGGGGTAGCGGTAAGATGTCAGATTTTCTTCCACTTTCTTTTCCGCATCGCATTATAGGTTCAAGCCTGCCTGCCTACTACCACATTTTTTTTTTTTTTTTTTGCTCAACACACACCTCCAAACACCTGGGCAACACCAGGCACCCAGGCTAGTAAACACATAAACGTATTGACAATCCGATAGAAAATGAAGTGTTACTTCCTATTTATAATGCCTCCCCACAGAACAGAGTTAGATGCCAGCGTCGTTTTTTAACGTGGAGAAAAGAACAAAAATAGAAATTGTCTCAGTCATGAAGGATTTCTCCTCCACTAACAGAGAACAAGAAACTGCAGTGTAGCATCAGAAGAACAGATACTACACTTTAAGGCCAAGAAATGAAAAAAGCAATCCTAATGGGTGTAAAAAAAAGATACTATAAACGCATAAACGTACTAACGATCACATAAAAAATTGTTTGTAGCTAAATACGTAAAAAGCAAACTTAATGGATAAATACAGATAGTATAGATGCATAAACGTATTAGCAATCACATAGGAAATTAATTGTTTGTAGTCAAATGTAAATAACAGCAAGCATAATGGATGGAACACAGATAAACGTATTGACAATCACATAGGAAATTAATTGTTTGTAGTCAAATGTAAATAACAGCAAGCATAATGGATGGAACACAGATAAACGTATTGACAATCACATAGGAAATTAATTGTTTGTAGTCAAATGTAAATAACAGCAAGCATAATGGATGGAACACAGATAAACGTATTGACAATCACATAGGAAATTAATTGTTTGTAGTCAAATGTAAATAACAGCAAGCATAATGGATGGAACACAGATAAACGTATTGACAATCACATAGGAAATTAATTGTTTGTAGTCAAATGTAAATAACAGCAAGCATAATGGATGGAACACAGATAAACGTATTGACAATCACATAGGAAATTAATTGTTTGTAGTCAAATGTAAATAACAGCAAGCATAATGGATGGAACACAGATAAACGTATTGACAATCACATAGGAAATTAATTGTTTGTAGTCAAATGTAAATAACAGCAAGCATAATGGATGGAACACAGATAAACGTATTGACAATCACATAGGAAATTAATTGTTAAAAATGAAAAAAAAAAAAAGAAAAAAGCAGGATAGAATATAGATATTAAAAACTCATAAGTGTATTGAAAATCACATATAAAAAATAATTGTTTATACTTAAATATGAAAAAAGATAACCTAATCGATGGAATACAGATATAAACTCACAAACGTATAAACAATCTGATAGAAAATAGATTGTTAGTAATTAAATACGATAAAAAAATAAACTTAATAGATAAAATACAGATATTATAAACGCATATCGACAATCAGATAGAAAACAAATTGTTTGCAGTTAAATATGAAAAAAGCCAGAATAAAGAATGGAATAGAGATATTATATACGCATAAACGTATTGATAATAACATAGAAAATGAAAATATTTGTAGTGAAATATAAAAAAGCAAGCCTAATGGATAGTATACTGATATCATAGATGCATAAACGTGTTGACAATCACATAGAAAATTAATTGTTTATAATTAAATATAAAAAAAGCAAGCCTAATGGATAAAATACAGATATTATAAACGCATAAACGTATTGATAATAACATAGAAAATGAAAATATTTGTAGTGAAATATAAAAAAGCAAGCCTAATGGATAGTATACTGATATCATAGATGCATAAACGTGTTGACAATCACATAGAAAATGAATTGTTTGTAGTTAAACATGAAAATAGCAAACCTAATGGATAAAATACAGATATTATAAACGCATAAACGTATTGATAATAACATAGAAAATGAAAATATTTGTAGTGAAATATAAAAAAGCAAGCCTAATGGATAGTATACTGATATCATAGATGCATAAACGTGTTGACAATCACATAGAAAATGAATTGTTTGTAGTTAAACATGAAAATAGCAAACCTAATTGATAGAATACAGATATTATAAACGCATAAACGTATTGATAATAACATAGAAAATGAAAATATTTGTAGTGAAATATAAAAAAGCAAGCCTAATGGATAGTATACTGATATCATAGATGCATAAACGTGTTGACAATCACATAGAAAATGAATTGTTTGTAGTTAAACATGAAAATAGCAAACCTAATTGATAGAATACAGATATTATAAACGCATAAACGTATTGACAACCAGCAGATGCACCCGACGTTGCCCGGTATTAAACGTAATGTTATTTTTTTTTTAAATGAAGTAAAATAAAAAAAAAACGGAAAGAGACATGTGCATGTGAGGATTATGTTTTTTCTTAACAGGTTACTTCTTGTAATTAAAAAAAAAATACTCGAGCTTAAGATCGAAACCAAAACATAAAGACAGCGAGTCAAGTACGATAACCGTTAGACTAGCTTGACACCATTTTAAAAAAGTCTTTTCAAACTTACTTATTCTTAACATAAGGAAGTTGTCATATGAATCATTCACACATGCGCAGTCATGGAACAGTTGATAAACAGATAAAAATCCAATGGTACCCCCCCTTTTTTTTTACATAAGTGTCACCGCTTATCAAGGCCCAGAGGCCACTCGAGGATAAGGGTTAATAGGTATACATTAGTCATTGTGATTTTAGCAAAGTAAACAGTGGGAATTTTGTAAGTTGAATTACTTAGGGCGACGATTCAATTAGAACTTGTTCACATTGGACTTTTTATTTTATTTTTTTTCATAGGTATCAACACATTATCAAGGCCAAGAGGCCACTCAAGGATAAGGGTTAAAGAGTGTACAGTAGAAATTGGACAATATAATAATCATTAGTAATGAAAATTTGTTAAATTTGATAACTTATACGGAACGGCTCATCAAGAACTTATTTATGTTAGACTTGAAGACAATCATATTGTAGTTAGCCGGAAAGCAGGAAAACGGAAGACAATTCCACAGGCGTGCAGTTCTAAGAAAAAAGTTTTGTTCATGGAATCTACGTTTAGGTTTAGGCACAGATAAAGAGTGGGGGGGGGAATTATTGATAGTGTTTACAGCTAGACGAGTGTTTCTTGTGAAAGTTTGGCGAGGGGGGGGGGGCATAGATTGAAGCTCAGTCGAACACTTTCCATGAAAATAACGATACATCAGAGACAAACTCGCAACATCTCTTCTGTGAGATAGAGGTTGCAAGGAAGAGAAAAGGACATCTCCTACGAGGCTACGAAGTCTATTTTGAACTCTATCAAGGCAGGACGTCCTTTCTAGCAGCTCCTGCCCAGATGTGGTAACAATATTCCATCCTTGGACGTACCTGGCTCTTATATAGATATAGAATAGCATCAGCAGTGAGATATCTACCGGATCGATAGAAAGATCCCATCATTTTTCCAGCGGCCTTGGCAACAGATTTGATGTACGTGTTCCATTTAAGATCAGGAGTAATGATCAAGCCAAGAAGCTTGTCAAAACTTGAGGCCTCCTGAAGACGAGAGCCATTCATTTCAATTGATGCCAGATGGGGATCAGAATGTTGATGATGTAAAGAGAGAAGCTTGGTTTTAGATGCATTAAAAGTAACCTGCCACTCCTTTCCCTATTGTACTACATGCTCAAGATCAGAGGAGAGAGAATTGGAGAGAACTTGGTCGTTTACCGTCTTAGATGTGCTACCATAAATGGTAGTGTCGTCAGCATAAATGTCTACAAATGATGTAAGGATGTGATTTGGAAGATCATTAATGTAGATCAGGAAAAGAGTTGGGCCCAGGATGGACCCCTGAGGGACACCGGCATTAATACTGTAGGCTTCTGATTTTTGCCCCTCAACTACTACTCTTATGAACTTATCAGAAAGAAATGATTTAATGATTGAGAAGACATTTCCAGCTATACCATAGCTAGAGATCTTATGAAGTAAACCTTTATGCCATACCCTATCAAAGACCTTAGATATGTCAAGAGCAATTGCCCTAGAAAGGTTGCCTCCGTCGAGAGATTTGCTAATCCTATGAGATATAACTGTAAGCACATCTGCTGTAGATCTAGCAGAACGGAAACCATATTGAGTGTCACTAAGAAGGTTATTTTTGTTGAGATGGTTGATTACTTCTGTATTTAACACAGATTCCAGCAACTTACTCATGACGCACAGGAGACTTATTGGCCTGTACTGAGAGGGGGATGAGCGATCACCTGAATTCTTAAATACAGGGCATACTGATGAAATTTTCCAGGGAGATGGGAAACTATTCTCCTTAAGACAACGTTTAAATAGTTTTGTAAGTATGGGCGCTAGTTCAGGTTGAAGTTTTTTTAGTACTATAATTGGAATACCGTCAGGGCCAGTTGCTTTACTGGAATCAAGGTTTTTGATTAGCTTGGCAACATCACGTACAGATATATGTATATCACATAGCGTGTTTTCTGATATAGGAGGAAATATTGGGGGTTGGCGGCCTTGATCGCAAAGGGTAGAATTAGCTGCAAAGTTCTTAACAAAGAGTTTGGCTTTGTCTGATGCTGACGAGATTACCTCAGGTCCATTGATGATAGTTGGGATGGAGCACACACTTCTGTTCAGAATTCTGTTTGCTATTTGCCAAAACTGGTGGGAACCAAGCCGCTGCTCAGCTACTTTGGACTTAACAGATTGAGCATACAACCATCCTGCGTTCTTTATTACTTTCTTACAATGGTTGCTGGCAGTCCTGAAAGCGGCTTTAGTTTCCATACATCTATTACGTTGGAAACAGTGGAAAAAGTGATTTCTGTGCGCAATGGCAGCAGCACATTCTGGAGAGAACTATGGCTGGCTGTTAGGTTTTTGCTGAAACTTTTTCGAGGGTATGAAACGATCAATACCTACAATTAACCATTCCGTCAGGTCTAATACTATAGAGGACACATCCTTTTTAAATATGGAATGCAGAGGTAGATCAGTTATAAATGTACGGAAGCTATCCCAGTCAGCCTTAGTGTATCGATATACTGTACGATGGAGAGGTACGTCTGGGGACTTATTACATTTCATTTTTATCTTAATTGATACAACAGAGTGGTCGGAAGATCCAAGAGGCGACAGAACAGAAACTGAACATAGTTCAGGGCAAGTTGTGAGAAAAAGGTCTAGTAGGCTCGCATACTGGCCGTCATTGTCGGGCACACGGGTGGGTTCCTGAACAATCTGAGTGAGGTCATAGGCAATGGAGAAATCATGACAGAACCTCCCCTCATCATCGGTCTTGTTTGAGTGGGTCAACCATTCGACGTTGTGAACATTGAAGTCTCCACATACGTAAATGTTAGCAGAAGGATAAGCAGATAGGACTTGGTCAATTTTCTCAGATATGCTTTGAAAGATAGTAACTCCGCTGTTGTGGGGGCGATAGAGAATAAATATAAATGCAGTAGTGTGAGCTAAAGCAACCCGGAAGCACATATAGGGTAAGTTAGGATCTTCCCTGGAGATGTCCCTACCACATGGAAAGCTATCTTTAATATAGGCACATATTCCATGCCCATGGCGATCTTGGGGGTCAGATTTAGAAGTTAAGTTAGAGTATCCTGAAATTGCAAACTCATCTAGGGAAATAGCCTGTCCAATGCCAGTTTCACTTAAAAATAAAAGGTCTGGTTTAGTCTCCTGTAATTGGGTTTCAACCTCTGGAAGGTTAGAACGTAGACCCCTGATGTTGGAGAAGGAGACAACTGTTCGCACAAAATACTGCCAACCTAGAAAACAGCTTTTTCTTCTCCCTTTGTCAGAAAAATCACTCATTAAAAAATGAGGACTGAGGGACAAATAAGAAGAACCCCTAATACCAAATCTTTTTTTAACCTTTTAGCAGGTGTTTTTTTTTCTCTCAGGACGAAAAAGCTTTCTGCATGTCCGAATACCCTATATACCACATTTTAAATTAGTAGATCAAAATTTCGTCGAGTATATAGGTTGAGAAATGTCCTCACACACACACATGCATTCTCAATTTTAATAGATATAGAGATAAAGAAATAAGAGATTGTCAATTGTGAAGAATTTGAGTTGAGAAACGCATCAACATGGAGGAAAAGATTCTTAGTTCCTTAAGATTTTACTATCATATCAAACATTTTCATATGTGTGTGTGTCTTTTTTTTATATTATCGCCGCCACCTTACTAACACATTATTTTTCTCATTAATAATAACTGATTTATTGAAATCCAAAAATAAATTTTTTTTTTTTCTAATTAGAGGTCAAGAAACTAAAAAAAAAGAAAAAGAAAAAAAAAATGAAATTCATCATACTCACGGGAAATGCAAGGTGTCTCCATCTAGAGAACAGAAAAAATAAAAAACAAACATATATGAGTGACATTTTGCTTTCATTGAGTGACATATATTATTTTCAATACCTTTTATTTATCCATCTGGTATATTGGATTTTAAATAGGTTAAAATAACTTAATTTTAGGGTTTCGAAAAATCACCTCACCTGCTAATATAAGCGCTCTTTAAAGCTAAAATTGTAAATTTTCTTCGAAAACTATTTTTCTTAATACTTAATTTTTTATCATATGGGTTTTCGTGTCTTTTTTTTTTTTTTTTTGTTGGATATGTTCATTACTGTGACATAACAATTTAGTAGACACCATTGATTTCACTAGGAATTCAATATTTATATTTTCGAATTTCGTAACAATAACAAAGAAGAACCCACATTTTCACGCCGTATCCATTTACACATCTAAATATTTACCCTAACTTTTATTCTGGTAACCATAGCATGTTTATATAAAATTAGGGTTTGTTTTACTATAGACATACAATCGAAAAAGTTGTCAAAAAACAAATATATAACAAATAAATGTTATAAAAGGCAAGATAAGTTACTTTTCTACCTAACTGGATAAGTTTTTAGTGTTTTTATTTAATGTAAAATGTTTATTTGGCTCGAAAATCATACAGTGTTTATCGATATATTTGAAAAAGGCAAATGGCGATGAGGTCTCTATTGAATATGTTAAGTTTGAGAAAATGAATTCAAACTAAAAAAAATATACAAAATACTGTTAGAAACTTACACAATATATGTTATCTTATGTCACGGTAACATATATTGAGTGAGTTTCTAACAGTATGATAAAAAATTATTAAGGAAAATAGTTTTCAAAGAAAATTAGCAATTTTAGCGTTAAAGGGCGCTTATATTAGCAGGGGAGGTAATTAATTTTTGAAAACTCAAAAAAAATAATAAATAAAAATTAAAAAAATGTCCGAAATCATGAAATATGTGTTTTATGTAATATTCCAGAAATATTTAACTGATTATGGCATGACAATTAGATAACATTGCTTATTATCGAAATTGACAAAAAAAGCAAGTAGTTATTGTTTTTTAATGAAAACTCAATTTTTCAACGGTTAGGTTTTTTTACAATAACGGAAAAGTACTAAGGTGTGTGTGTGTGTGTGTGTGTGTGTGTGTGTGTGTGTGTGTATATATATCTATTTTGCTAATGTACAAGTATATGCATGTTTGGGGAGTTGCGTGTGCCAACTTTACAGGTCATATATGTGTCTATGAATATCTCCTGTTGTATCAGTTGAGCAGACTCAGAGCTTTTAAGCTGTTAAAATTGGCTAGCAATAAGAAAGTGGTCATGCATAATATTTAGGTTTATGTTCCCGTAAGGGTCAAGAATAAAGACAACTCTGTAATTAATGGAAACAAAATATACTGAACATAAAAAAAACAAATACAATAAATGAAAGTATTTCTTTTAAACTCCTCGGCCTAACGTTTACAAGGAACATGAACTGGAACAGATACATTCAGAGCATTGCCAAGGCTGCTGCAAAGAAGATGAACTCTCTCTACCATGCTAGAAAATTATGTATGCCTGAAAGTATCCCGTACCTCTATAAGGCCACCCTTCGCTCATGTATGGAGTACTGTTGTCACATTTGGGCTGGTACATCTGCTGCTTGTCTCTCACTCCTGGACAGGGGTCAAAAGAGAGTCGCCAACCTGATAGGTTCTGAACTGTCATCTAGGCTTCAGCCTCTGTCCCATCGAAGAAATGTTGCATCCCTCTGCCTGTTCTACAAATACTTTAATAGTGAATGCTCTGACAAACTACAAGCACTTGTACCTCCTCGACGTGACTACCCCTGACAAACCCGACAAGCAACTAAGCCCCACCCCTTTACAGTAGAGAACCCTAGGTTTAAGAAAGCCTTTTACTTCAATAATTTCTTCCCCAGATCTGCAGGTCTTTGGAACTTTCTCCCGGGATTCTGCTTTCCCAACTGTACTGACATGCAGAAGTTCAAGTATAATGTGAAAAAACATCTTTCTACTCATCTCCCTTCATAATGTCCCTGCAAATTATGTCCCTGATAGTAGCCCCCTACTTCAAAGTGACACTGTGCCTTGTTTGGGGTGAAAATTGAATAAAAAAAATAATAAAAGAAGAAACATATAACAAAAATGTACAAAGATCATTATAATTTATTGGCCTATAAACATATCCATCCCAAATATTGGACTATTTGCGGCCAGACTACATAAACCATATCTCCAATCTTTTACACTTAGATTTGAAGTCTCATGCATGTGCAAGACTCATGCGTCACATGCTGAGGGACATATTCTCCCGGTCTTTATGATACTTATTTACAATACCTCCCCACAGGAAACATTTAGACACCAGGATCGTTTTTTAATGTGGAGAAAAAGGAACGAAAATAAAAGTTGTCTCAGTCGTGAAGGATTTCTTTCTGCTCCACTGACAGAGAACAAGAAATTGAAGTGATATTACACTTTGATCTTGGCCCGGTCTTTATAGTAAGCGGAAGAGTCCATTGTTATCCGTAAGGTTGAGCACCACAACATATAGAATGAAGCCAAAGTGTATTGTTTCTTTGTCAAAAATTAACAGCATGGAAAACGCTGAAGGTATCTAGTAAATTCATTTTGTATATAGAAATGTCGCTATCTTTTCTTTCTCTTCAGCCTTTTTTTATTCGATTTTTTTTACACACGAATCACCACTTATCAAGGCCCGGAGGCCACTCGAGGATAGGAGTTAATGTGTATACATCAGTTAATTTGATTATAGCATAATAAACATAAATAGTGGAATTTTTGTAAGTTGATTACTTAGGGGGACGGTTCATCAAGAACTAGTTGGACTTGAAGATGGCCATACTGTAGTCAGCTGGAAAGCAGGCCAACGGAAGAGAGTTCCACAGACGTGCAGTTCTGAGAAAGAAGTTTGTTCATGGAATCTACATTTAGGTTTAGGCACAGATAAAGAGTGTGGGAAACTATATTGATAGCGGTTCTGGCTAGACAAGTGTTTTTTGTGAAAGTTTGGTGTGGAGGCGGGGACCATAGATTGAAGCTCAGATGAGCAACTGCCATGGAAATAATGATAAAGCAGAGACAGGCTCGCAACGTCTTTCCTGTGGGAAAGAGGTTGCAGGGAAGAGAAAAGGGCATTCCCCACTAAGCTACGAAGTCTATTTTGAACTCTGTCAAGGCAGGATAAATTGCTTCTAACAGCTCCAGCCCAGATGTGGCAACAGTACTCCATCATTGGCCGTACCTGGCTTTTATATAGGTAAAGAACTGCATCAGTAGTGAGATATCTACTGGAACGGTAGAAGGATCCTACCATTTTTCCAGCGGCCTTGGTACTAGATTTGATATATGTCAAGCTGAACACTGTGTTCCTAAATTGTCACATCAAGTTTTCACATTGCCTCCTGGAGGAAAGTCTTACTCTTCATCTGAACAAAAAATATCGCCAATAGTCATGCCAATACTCATTTACATAAGTGAACTATTGCAATTGCACAGAAATAACAAAATTGGATCTTATCAGTGGAACGCTACAGGTCCAATCCATGATGACTGACACACGGCACATCGCCTTCTTTTTTACTCATGGATTCACCTGATGCATGCTACACTTCCTCCTAATCTCTTGGTGAGAAAGATGGGTGATTAGAGTAGTGCTGAATGGACGATCTTTGGAATTCTTTATACAAGAATCACAAGATCAACCACCGACCACTACCAAGTCCCAAGAAAACTGCTGTACAAAAGCTACATAAAAAATTCTTCAACAAGATCAAAGGTACTGTTTTTGTTTTTTGTTTTTTTTTCAGGTAAGGAGTTCTGTCAGTGTGATTTTATAGACTGCTCCCCTACCCTCAAGAGCCATGACCACGGAGAATGTGGAGGAGATGATTCACAAAAGAGAAAAGCAACCGCAAGTGTGATTAGTGGAAACATTATGTAGACGCCTCTAAAATCCACTGAATTCTCCAGGCGGTTGGTGCCTGACAGGTTGTTTGATAGTTTCCTGTGTTTAGCTGGGAGTGACTGAGAAGTGGTCATTTCTACTGACCAAATGTGTGTTACTGAGACAAAGACTAGATGCTTAGGATTTCTGGTCGAAACTAAATATATTGTGGAGTTATGTTTAACAGGGATTAAATCGACGTACAGGATTCATACAGAGTTTCAATGTTCATTTTCAAGAACTTTTCAAGTCTTTTTCAGATAAATTTCAAGCCTTCTACTCCAGTAGTTTCTTCCCCAGAACCGCTAGACTTTGGAATTCCCTTCCGGGTTCCTGCATCCCCAACTGTACTGACATGCAGAAGTTCAAGTGTAATGTGAACCGACATCTTGCTGCACAACTCCCTACATAATACCCCCAATGTTTATGTCCCTGATAGTAGCCCCCTACATCAAAATGGCAATGTGCCTTGTTTGGGGTGAAAATGTAATAAAAAAAAAAAGCTAGGACTGCTACCACTGATTTCGATCACTCAAAACATTTCATATACAGTGAGAATCCCTAAGTTCTAAAACTTCTGTTTTTACTTTCCATTACTATTCTAATGGATTATTTTTCATAATTTTGTTAATTTATCCTGATTTACACATTCCCTTAATTGCTTTTTATAAAATTCAAACAGTACCTGCATGTTATCGCCCCAAACCAGCACTAGTCACCAGTGAAAGCCGGGGGGGGGGGGGCTTCCATCGGGCCATGCCAGTTAACGGATCCTCCTAGTAATTAATATTGTAAAAAATATTTTAATAGTATTTATTTTGGTTTTATTTTTAACTCGCAGTTTAGTCCGGCTTTGCTCAGGTCTTATGTACTGTTCATAACTTTATATGCACATACATGTATGTATATTACAAAGTTTGACTCATGTTCAGGTAACCTACATCTAAAATTATAAGCGTTTGGACCCAAAATTGGCAGAGAAGTTTGGTAGAGTCTGCAAAGGTCAATTCTTTCAACTTTGACCTCTTGGCAGACAAATTTTTGCCCAAAAATTGATTAAAAAGCTTGCTGCATGTCTGAATACCCTTTATGTAAAATTTTAAATTTTTAGACTCAAAATTGGCTGAATGGTTTGCTAGAGACCACAATAGTAAAATCTTTTGAACTTTGACCCATTGGCAGCCAAATTTTTGGTCAAATCCGATTAAAAAGTTTGCCCTATGTCTGAATACACTTTATATAAAATTTCAAAAGTTTAGACCAGAAATTGGCTGAGTAATTTGGTAGAGACCGCAGAGGTCAAATTTTTTAAAACTTTGACCCCAATTTTGGACCCTTGCTTTGGGCTCAAATCAAATTAAAATGCTTGATCTATGTCCAAGTAACCTACATCTAAAATTTCAAGTGTTTAGATTCAAAATTGGCGGAGGAGTTTGGTAGAGTTTTCAAAGGTCAAATCGTTGAACTTTGATCCATTGACAGCCAAATTTCTGGCCGAAAACCGATTAAAGAGATTTTTCCAAATCTCAATATCCCTTATGGCAAATCTCGAGTCTGTAGACTGAAAACAGAGTAGTTTGTTAGGGAAATGTACACACACAGACACAGATACACAACTTCACTTCTATAGATATATAGATATTCCGATACAAATTTTTCTGTATATAAAGAATATGATTTCATTTCAAGACATTCCCCATATTTCCAAGGCCTTTTCAAGATAATGATAGAAATAAGGCCTTCTCAAGCCCGAGTGAACTCTGGAGTTGATGAGCAGAGTGGGGTAGAGCCAAGGTGTGAAAGCTCGAAAGAGATTGTGCAGATGATGAGATGAATGGACCTCAATTGAAAGACAATGCTGCCCTGACAGACAAATTATCTCAATTGGGCCTTAACTGATATACGAAAACAACTGAGATGGGGGGGACACTAACGTTTGTTTTTTTTCTGCACTGAAAGCATCACACACCCAGAGCACTCTATATCTGTGCCTAAATCAAAACGTGGATTCCATGAACAAAGCTTCCTTCTTAGAACTGCACACCTGTGGAACTCTGTTCCGTCTGCCTGCTTTCCACCGGACTACAACTTGGATGTCTTCAAGTCCAACGTTAACAAATTCCTAATGAACCGCCCCCTTAAGTAAACACTTCATCAAATCTCCACACTAACGTAATGTACTTGCAATAACCCTTATCCCTGAGTGGCTTCCGGGCCTTGATAATGGTGATCACTGTGTAAAAAAAAAAAAAAAAAAAAAGCACCACTGATTTATAAACAATGTTCATGTGCTCACTTGCAAATCTGTGTTGTTTTGTTTTTCTATACTTATAAGCCAGTGCACCTTATGGCCGGGTTGGGGTTAGGGCTAAGTCAGTGCAGATTACATAGACGGTCACCAGTACAGGACTACATAGGCAGAAAGAGAAAATAAAGCAGAAGACCATGGCACACAAACGTATGAGAGTTATGCCAAAAATAAAGCACCCTATTTTTTTTTTTTTAAACTAAAATAGTTGAAGAGCTACAAAGACGAGAGTGGTACCATTAAAACAACCTTTTGTACTCAAGAATTCATTTTTCTACATAGTCACCACTGTTTTCAATTTCACCACCATTTTCAATACACTTTGCCAGAGATAAACGATGGCTGTGCATAGGCGTCCGGGGCGTGTTTTGTTATATAAGGATCATTCCAGAGTAAAGCCTCCTATTTTTTTTTTAACTCAAATAGTTACAGAGATATGAAGATGGGAGTGATACCATTAAAACAAACGGCTTTTTACGCTCTAAAATCTACTTTTAAGCATAGTCACTGTGTAAACTTTGAATGCATTTTTGCCAGCAATAAACAATGGCTGTGTATGGGCATCTGAAGCATGCTTTGTCATACAAGGGTCGTTCAAAATATTTTTTAACTCAAAAAGTTGAAGAGCTACAAAGACAGGAATGGTATCATTAAAACGAGCAACCTTTTGTAATCCACAATTTATTTTTCTACATAGCCACCACCATGCTCAGTGTACTTTTGCCAAGCATTCAATGACGCATCTCTGCTTCAGATGCACACCCATAACAGGAGTTGTTTTCTTAGAGTCTCACACCGTCAATATCTGCAACAGAAAGATGAGACTTTCAGATCATAAATGCATAAGTTGCAATCTCCTTTGATATATTCAGGCAGAATAAAAAATAGGAGGTATTACCCTTGGAGCCCCCCCCCCACTGCTTCTGTATAAATATTCCTAAGTTTGTGTTTTTTTTCTTGAGAGTCTGCAATGATTTAAAAAAAAATTTCTATACTTGTAAACAAGGTAGGAGATGACATTAACGGAACGACAATATTAAGATGAAGAGAAGAACCACATCACAGATGATGGGGTTCAGTAATCATCAAGGGACCAGCATAGGGTCCTTCGTGAGTACCAGTTTCACAATGCATGGAAGAACATGCGGCTAGAAAATACCATGTATCATGCTTGATTTAGAAATAGTATTTTTAGGTATGCCCATAACATATACGATGCTCTGTCTCTTGATTGCCGGTTCAGTGGTTAGGGCTAGGGGCAGTGATCTGTCAGATTTGGAAGGTTCAATGCTAACTACACAGATTGGATAAAGGCATCTTACTCCCTTTTATTTTTACATCTCGCATGCCAAGTACTAATTACCTACTATATGACACTATCAATGTTACCCCCACCTCTCTGACTGTAAGGATATAAAAAAGAAGAAAAAATATAACAAAAGAAAAAAAGAAATAAGTTTATCAGCAGAACAATGGTATAGGAAATTGTTTACAAAGGAACACAAAAGAAAGTAAAAATGGGATTGTTAATCAAGTTGTAGCGGTAACAGGGAAAAAAGATTGGTCCAAATATTTTAGAGTTAGTTTTAGGTGTGGCGGTGAGTTTTGTGACAGCTTGTGACAGTTGGTGACGGTTTGTGGACAGTCTTGGGTTTGCGGCAGTTGAAAAGTTTTCCCGTTTGACACCGCAGGAGGCAGGTTGTGGCTCGGAGTAGATCGAGATATGCTTACATCAACCGATGACAAAGAGGTCTCAACAGACTATGTAGATGTGAACCTTAGTGTCTAGAGGGTCAATGGTGTCACACGCACCCACAGAGAAAGAGAGCAACATGGTCAGAAGCGAAGACAAAGGAGACAACAACCACAGAAACAAATTGTTGTCAGCAATGTTGTTGAGTAAGATAGCACACGTGGTATCACTAATCAGACACTGTTCTCGAATGCCTTTAATCTCTTTGTACAAGAGTTTGACATTCCAGGTTGTCATGACAACCTGGGATGAGGACACTTCACCCTACAAGTAAACTAACTGAATGCATGGCTACTCTGCACTGGCTTATATGAGGAATGGTGAACTTTCTTTAAGTTAAGTTGTGATTTATAACAATACTCAACTGGATATTCCACCAGACGAGAAGGTTTCTTTTTTTTTTTTTTTTTTTTTTTGTCCTGAGATCTGCTAAGACCCCCCCCCCCCACACACACACACACACACACACACACAATTTATAACATAGTTAATTAATCAATTATGGAAAGGAAAATAATGTTTTTAAGCTTTTTATTGATTCCACTTTTTTTGAGAGGTAAAGGAGAAATTAAGTAGAATATTTGAATATCTGTGTATCTCGTATAGAAATCAAATGTTAGCACCCACCCCCCTCCAGAAAGGGGCCCTTTGATGTGTGAGAATTTACTGAAGTAAAATGAAACAACAAGTGCAGAGTTATCTTGTCAGATTTTCATGGCAAACGAAACTTTGCATCTAACTAGAAAAATATCATTTGTTATTGTTGTACTGTGTTATTGGCAATATAATAACGTACCACCTAACAATTAATTTTATTTTATTTTTTTGAATTAATCAGTCTGGTGTAGAACGACTGCTAATATGAAACAGTATGCAGCATAATCACGTTGTCATCCCGGTTCCCATTAAATCACTGAAGTTAAGCAACGTTGAGCCTGATCAGTACTAAATGGGTGACTATTTGGGACTTCCAGGTGCTGTATGTGCTCTCTGCTTATCTCGGCATTGTTTGCAGTCATCCTGGACTTCTCCTTGCCACTGGACTCAAGCAGTGTCGACTCAGGTGAAGTATGGTTGGAGATTGCACAACCCTTGCCTCATAATTATCCCTTGTCTCTTTAGACTGAACAGAGGCATTGAATACAAAAATTTTTTTTAAATAATCATCTAAACTATTTTTTTTTTAAATTAGCAATTTTATTTTAAAATTGAAAAATATAAGTTGTGTAACTTAAATTTAAAGAACTTAAATGACATTTCTTTTTTAACACAAGGGTTACCACATATCAAGGCCTGGAAGCCGCCCGAGGATAAGGGTTAATGTGTGTATTGTAGTCATTAGGACAGTTGTGTAATAATTGTTTGTAAAGTAATTTGGTATAACTTAGATCATTTACGAGGACGGTTAAATAAGAACTTGTTTATGTTGGACTTGAAGACAATGATATTGTAGTCCGCTGGAAAGCAGACCAGCGAACAGTGTTTCACTTGTGAGCAGTTCTAGGAAAGAAGCTCTGTTCATGGAATCCATGTTTAGATTTAGGCACTAATAGAGAGTGGAGGAATTTATTGATAGTGATTTTGGCTAGATAAGTGTTTTTTGGCACGGGGAACACAGATTGGAGTTCAGTCGAGCACTTTTCATAAAAATAGCGATAAAGCATGGACAAGCTCGCAACATCTCTTCTGTGGGAAAGAGGTTGTAGGGAAGAGACGTCGCGAGTCTGTCTCTGCTTTATCGTTATTTTCATGGCAAGTGCTCATCTGAGCTTCAATCTATGGTCCCCCCTGGCCTGACTTTCATGAAAAACAATCGTCTAGCTGAAATCACTATCAATAATTTCCCCCACTCTTTATCTGTAAATTCCATGAACAAAACTTCTTTCTTAGAACTGCACATCTATGGAATTCTGTTCCGTTTTCCTGTTTTCCAACTGACTACAATATGGTCGTCTTCAAGTCCAACGTAAACAAGTTCTTGATGAGTCATCCACTTAAGTAATCCAATTTACCAAATTTCCACTACTAAAGATGGCTGACATATTCCCCTCGACCACTGTACACTCATTAACCCTCATCCTCGAGTTGCCTCCGGGCCTTGATAAGTGGCGACTCCTTTGTAAAGGAAAAAAAAAAAAAAAAAAAGAAAAAAAAAATGGCTTTCCCTACTAGATTAGAATGTGGAAAAAAATACTCCATCCTAGGACGTACTTGGCTCTTATACAGGTAGAAAATTGCATCGGCAGTTAGATATCTACTGGACCAATGGAATGCTCCAACCATTTTTCCAGCGACCTTGGTAATGGATTTGATGTATGTGCTCTATTTCAGATCAGGGGTGAATGTAATAAAACTAATTAATAAATAAGAATTAATTTTTTTTTTTATGAGTTTTTTTTTTTAATTTTATAGTTTCATGAATTTAAATCCCCGAATCTCTTCCGCTTAAATGATTTGCGTTCTGTAAGATAGTAGGGAATGTTTTCTGCATTAAACTAGCAGATGACCAGAAGTTTGAGTTGCAAAAATTAGAAACTCGTAATTTCTGGAAAGTTTATAATAGTGTGGTAAATAATGAACAAGACAATTTCCCTGTTATCCAACTACTGTGATGTTGTTTGAACGGCAACTGATAAAGCTAAACCACTTGTGCAATGGTTTGCCTTGAACTCCACTTTGGTCTCTGCAAACTGCTCCCTCTCAAATTTTCCATCACAAAATGAAAAATACACTCAATGATCTGACCATCACTTCTTCCCAAGTTCAGGATATCATAAAAAAAAAAACCCTTGATATTGCCAAAGGATGTGGGCTTGATCTTATTCCAGTCATAGTAAAAAAGAAATACTTTGCTGAACAGGCTCCTTTCTTCTCCAAACTCTACAACAAATTCCTTTTAGAATCTTGCCTCCCTGGCATCTGCAAAATAGTCGCCGCAGTCACAGTGTTCAAGATTTCTGGTGAAAGAACTGACTCTCAAAATTTTTGCCCTTCAATCTACTCCCACAATTCGCTAAAATCTTTGAATCTTTAATCTAACGGAAGTCTATTACCATGCTAGTGCTAAACTTTTGTGGTCAGAGTGGTGCGGCAAATCCAAAAAAATCTCTTCCGCTTAAATGATTTTGGTTCTGTAAAATGGTAAGGGATGTTTTATACATTAAACTGGCAGATGTGTTATTAATTGCGTATTAAGCCCTTGCCCTCATCCCTTAAAATAAAACCTTTTTTAAACAATCAGGTATGTTTAAAAGCTGTTGATTATAAATAGATTTGTTTGTTGTGATTTGGATTTACATTATAGACAGACGACATGTTTGGAATTCTTTTATCTTTAGTTGTCGTTATCTCCGCTGCCACCACCAACATCACCAACAAGACCAACAACAACGTCCATTTTACAGGTTGGAATGTGTCAAATAGCTTTAATAAATTGATTTCAAAACTAATCTAACTCTGGCCAGGTCTTTGTTTATCCCGCTTCCTCTCAAGTTCATTTTTTTAATTTCCTTTTCAGGCTTCCCCATGCAAATTGACCCTGCTATCTCAACTATTCTACACCTACTAAAACAAGAACTCTCATCCGTTCTTTTAATGTTACCATGCCAACAGAGCCTCGTGTTCTGCAACATCTTCATATACTTGTTGGAATTAATTTTCCTCTGAGGTTATCAGATCTGAACCTGGTGCATCATTCCCATGTCATTTTTCCCACTGATAATGAAAATCCTACAAACTCCAAACAAATAAGTGCAAAGGTTTTTTTTTTTTTTTTTTTTGCATTTATCACTTCTATAACACCAATAAAAATAGAAAGCTTTTCCATTTTTTTTTTTTTAGAAAATCTAATAAGACAAGAACTTTCAACTATTCATTCAATGTGACCATACCATCAAAGCTTCCTGTTCTGACCACATCCTCCTATACTATCCCGATTTAACTTTCCTCTGAAGTCATCAGATCTAACCCTGTCTTTATAGCACACATTATACATCCATTACACCATTCTCATATCATTTATCCCCATGCAACACATGTCCGCAACTTCCATACATTATCACACTGTGTACGCATGCCGAATAGACACTTTCCTTGATCGACAGTGTTAACACTCTGTTGGTGTGTAACGAGAGAATTCCTTTCTAAAAATCACACAAGCACCTGCTCCACCCTTTGCTCCAATGATATCATTAAGGTAGTAAAATTTTTCAACAGCATTAAGAGCTCCATCATCTAAATATATTTTCTCCACATGGGAGTTCTCATCCATCACTTACACACAGACTGATTGTCCTCTTTCAACCTATAAATAATTCCACTTCTTGTGTGCCGAATTCCTACAGGCACAACAAAAATATTGCATCACAACCTGAACTGAACAGGGGAGCATTCCTCTTTTGGGGAGTGGGAAGCTTTCCAACACTACAACCACTGATCATCAATTTGGTTTTGGTAAGATTTTCACTCTTGTACCTTTGCTTTCCATAGCATTCCTCCAAGACTTTAACAAGAAGGTCTGCCATTTTGTTCAGAAGCAAATACTAAATCATTAGCATACAACTTCTTTTCTGGACAAATCGTATGGAACTCTCTGGACAATGCTTCTACGATGCAAATAAAAAGCAATGGACTCTGTACAGAACATTGGTGTACTCCTACCTTAACGTTAAAGCTATAACTAAATGTGCTGCTAATTCTAAGTCTTTCAGCATTTATGTGCATTGTTTGAACACCTTTCAGAACAGCTCTTTTGGTCAGAGTTTATGCAAAATCCACTAGACAACCTCTTTTGATATTCTGTCAAAAGTGGCTACTCTAAAGTGAAAAACAATCCGACCTTGAAAACGGAAAGGAAGCTATCACAGATCCTCAGTAAGAACAAGGACCTAATACCACCTAAAAAATAGATAGCTAGTACAGCATTACAGCAAGCTACCACACCTATATAGTCTCCCTAAGATCCACAAGGATGGTATTCCATTAAGGCCCATCGTCAGTGCCCGAGGTTCAACATGCTATCTGTTGAGCCGATTCTTGGTAGATATAATCACCCCAATCATCGGCAAATCTCTGTCATATGTCAAGAATTCAGCTCACTTTGTGGAAATAATAAACAATGCTCCCATTCATTCCAACCAGATGGTGAGTCTAGATGTAGGGAGTCTGTTCACGAAAGTACCCACCGATGAGACTCTGACAGTGGTACCGGATACGCTGACATCGGATGCCTCACTGAAAGAACGCACTTGCATCCCAATTGACAATACAATGGAGATGTGGACCTTCTGTCTAGAAACTACATACTTCATGAGGGGATCTGATATATATCGGCAGGAAGAAGATCTGGCAATGCATACGTGGAATACTTTGAGGAAATGGCATTAGGAGCAACCAACAACGTGGTTGCGATATGCAGACAACATATTTATACACTGCCCCCCCCCATCCGGAAGATGTTCAAACATTACAAAACCTTGTGAACTCGATTCGTCCAACTATACAGTTCACAATGATAAAAAGAACATGACAACAAATTATCTTTCCTAGATGTGCTGATAACCCGCACTGGTCAGGGGTTTGTATCATCTGTATACCGAAAGCCAGCTTTCACTGGCCAGTACCTAAACTTCAACTCCCACCATCCATATAATGTAAAGAAAGGAATCGTCTATTGCCTACCACACTGAGCAAAAGCAATATGTAGTAACAGCAATGCATATCAAGAAGAGATGAACAGTTTAAAAGAAACCCTCCACTGAAACAACTATCCAGAGAGCATGACATCGGCTCCAAGAAATCTGGAGCAGACACAAAAAGACACCACTCACAAACTCACCACAGTTTGTATACCATATATGAAGAGCATGTAATCCATATGACATCAGGCCAGTATTCAGGAGCGATTCAACTCTCCAGAAACAACTTGTGAGAGTCAGCCCCCCCCCCCCCCGAGAAAAAAAAACATGACTAAGAACTGTGTATATGAAATCCCATGTAAATGTGGAAAACTATACAAAGGTGAGACGTGTCGTCCACTAAAGGTATGGTTAGAAGAACATTGAAAAGCAGTAGTACGTGGAGGGATTGAAAAATCAGGTATAGCTGACCATATCTGGAAAGCAAAAAGGAAACCATCTATCATTATGGGACGAAGTAAAAATCATAGACAGAGGAGAATGGTGGAGAGAAAGACTACTCAAAGAAGCAGCACATATGCTGGGGAATAACCAATTACTAAGTAGACCTAGTATAGAATTTAATATGATATGGAAACCATTAATTATAAACAATAGATAATATATACAATTAATAAGTGTAAACATTAATATACATATATATATATATATGCATAGATATATGTTAATATATAATAATAATTAATAATAAATAGTAATATTTACAAATAGAAATAAAAGGCTCCTAAAATCTGTACTAAAATTGTCCGCAATGACCCGTGGCGCAGTGGTTAGAGTACTTGGAAAAATCAACTGTAAAAAGTGATATTCTGAAGGTCGGAGGTTCAATCCTCAGTCAGGGCAACTGAAAAAAATGCAATTGTGAATTACTTAGGACCTCTATCCAGTCATGGCTGATGGAACAAGAACATGTTACCCCCGTGAAGTAAATAAAAGGTTCCGCTCGAAATTCTGTTCAAATTCCCGAGTTTGACAGAAACATTCTTGAGTTTGACCAGATACACCTGAAGGTCGGAGGTTACATTAACCGAAACGTTGTGAAAATAACACTCAAGATGAGAACAGCAATTCAATAAATCAAAATAATACGAGAGTTCTACTAGTTCATTCAGCCATGACTAGATAAAGGTCCTAAGTAATTCGCAACTTTGCATTTTTCAGTCGCCCATACTGAGAATTGAACCTTCAACCTTCAGGAGAAGGTCACTTTTACAATCGATTTTTCCAAGTACCCTAACCACTGCGTCACGGGTCTTTGCGGACATGTCTGACAGAACAAGAGCATGTTGCCCCCATGAAGTAAATAAAGAGTTCTGTTCGAAATTCAGTCCAAATTCCCCAAGTTCGACAAGATACATCAGAAGAAGGTCGGGGGTTACATCAACCGAAACATTGTGAAAATCAAAGATGAGAACAGTAGTCTAGTCCGATGAATCAAATAATACGAGAGTTCTACTAGCCCAATGGTTCTAGTATTGCACGTTTTTTTCTACCATTTATTTATTTTAAATAGGTACATTTCTAAATAAGTATTGTAAATTTTACTTACAATTATCCATTTTTATATTATTTCTTGGCCTTCGGGACAAGATCAAAGTGTAGGAATTTTCCACGACTTTGTCGGCCCTCGTGACAAGATCAAAGTGTAGTATCTGTTCTCTGATACATACACAGCGATAGGCAGTCGTGTTCTGGCGACACATTCTCGTGCCCGGAGAGCTTGTTGGGTAGCGTTCTGTCCGCACCCCCACTTTGTCTGTCTTTCTCTGCTCTCCCCCCTCCCCCACGGGGGGGGATCCGAGCTGATAATTTACGACCTTCCCGCGAGGGAGGGTCGGAAACACTTTCTCTCTTCCCTCCACTAACCTCCCACTCCCTCTCTCAGTTCTATCTCCCCTCTTGCCGCCTTTGGCGCCACTTCTTTTTGGCGCCAAAGTCGGCTCCCAATTTGGACGCCGACTCCACGTCACTCATTTTGGTGAATTATACAGAAGAGAGAGAGCTTTTTTCAAAAATGGACACCCCCAGCCCGGGGACCACCAATACAGATACCCCCAGCCAGGAGGCTACCACAAGAAAAACTGCTCCCCAAGAGGACGGCTCCCCAACAGGGGAAGCAAAAAGCAACGGGGCATACCGCCCGGACACGAAACCGAAGGACGCCCCCCAGAAGGGAGAAAACTCACCAGCAGCTCCCCAAGAGGGCGACTCCCCACAAAGGGGAGAAAAAACAATGTTGGACAGGGCATCCCGCTCTGACAACAAAAATCAAGAGGCAGTAGCCCCAAAGGACGATAAGAGAGACAGTGTTCCCCAGGAGGGCTACTGCCCCAAAAGGGGAGCAAATCAAGAAAACGAGGGGGCATACAGCCTAAACCTCCCCAAAACAAAAGGGGCAAAAGCTCCCAAGGACAATGCTCCCCAGGAGGCCGACTCCCCAAAAAGGGAAGTATTTCCTGGAAGAAGTATAGAGCAGGGAGAGTCGGTCCCAAAGGAAAGCGGAAAGGGAAATGCCCCTCAAAATAGCAACCCTTCCGCCAAGGAACAGCAAAAACAGTCCAACCTCACCAAAGATCCAACACCAACAAGAGGGTTGGCATGGGGGAAGACTGTAGAGAAGCAACTGTCCCCTCAAGAGTATAAAGACTTGTACTTGACCAAGTACAGACAATACATAGAGGGGGCAGAAATTAAACCAGTGCCAGGCGCTTGGGAGGCAATCGAAGACAGAGTGCTCTCCCTCATCATCTCGGATATGCCGGAAAACCGCCTCCTAGGGATGAAAAAGGAAGACATGGCAGGGCTCCTACATAAGCTAAATATCCCGGTATTATACCTGTACCAGAGGAGCTACGCCATGTGGGACATCCTCCTACCCACCAAGGAAGATGCAGAGAGACTCTCCCTCCAAGAAATAAAGCATGGGAGAGTCAAACTAACACCTGAATACCAGGGCAAGAGAAGGACTCGGGTGCAGGTATTTAATGTGCCAACCCAAATACCTGCGGAAGTATTAGGATGCCTCTTCAGCCAGTACGGTGAGGTAGAACAGGTGACCCCAATACGGTCAAAAACTGGGACTCACCTGGGCTGCTACACAATAGCAATGAGGCTGAAGAGGAAAGGTTTTCAGGCAATACCACCGCTGCTGACATACAAAGACGCCAGCATAACGGTAGTGGTGGAGGGCCGTCGTCCACACTGTTGGTTCTGCCAAAAGCAGGGCCACATGGCTAGGAGTTGCCCCCAAAGGGTAACCCCTAATCCAATAACCCAAAAGGCGGTCACATCCACTGAGACAACGCCCGCACCAAAACAGGCGGCAACAACCCCTGCAACTGCAGCACCAACCCCAGCTCCAAGGAAAACTCAAACCACCCAGGAGGCCAAGGGGGAAGAATGGAGCACGGTAGTGAGACAAAAGCGGAAACACTTAATCCCTTCTGCCACCGTCCCACCACCAGCCCAAAAATCGAGGCAGGAGCCTCTGCAAATGCAGAAACAACAACAGCCACCGCAGCCAATGCCGCGGAAACAACTGCAGCAGCAACTACTGCAACAGCAAAATCAGCAAGTGCAGCAGAAGCAGCAGCAGCAACGACACCAGCGAGAGCAGCAACAACAAAAACAGCTGCAGCAGCAAATAGAGGAGCAGACACAACCAACGGTCCCCACACCAATCGAGACGGGGATCAAGCGGAGAAAAGACTGCTCCTCTGAGGATGAATCCGCAAGTGAGAGGGAGAGGAACTCAACCTCACCTCTCCCCGGTTCATTCGAAAGAATGAAAAAGAAAAACAAAAGAAGAAAAGAGGAAGAAAAGGTGGCCCCCACTCCCTGTGAACATACACCACCCCTAACAACAAAATCCACTTCCACCCCCAAACCACACACTGCAACAACACCAGACACCGCACCAACACCAGACACCGCACTAACACCAGACACCGCACCAACACCAGACACCACACCAACACCAGACACCGCACCAACACCAACACCAGACACCGCACCAACACCAAACACTGCACCAACACCAACACCAACACCAGGCACCACACAAACACCCGTCCCCACACCAAGGCAAACTGAGCCACTACCCCAAAAAGAAAATGAAAAGAATGAACCGAGGGAGAGGAGAGACTCCTCTGCCTCTTGCAGACCAAAGGTCCTTGCCCCTGAGGAACTATGTTATGTAGACCCTCTATCTGTGGCCACAGACATTTCCCATCGGCAGAGGAAAAACTTAAAACCTCTGCTCGATTACAAACAGATAGAGGGGAAAGATGTAAATATCCCCTCAAATTTCCCGGACGCCCCACTCCTAATAACCTTTGTCAGAACTCCAGAGGCCTGCAAGACCAACTTGTGGACAAGGCTGCAGGCCGCTGAAGGGGCGTTTCCGGGAATTGAACTGGTTAAAAAAAATGACCCTTCTCTTGATGAACTGTTAAAACAATGCAAGGGAAGGGTCCCAGTGTTGGTCCATCCGTCACTCTATAGGGCCCTTAAATTGACCTACCCTTTGGATGTCGGCGGCATTGTGAGAGAAGGTCAGGACATGAAAAACCTGACCACCTTGAGCATTGCACACAACGTCGGTGTCCTTTCCCCGGCTGACTTCGGAGCTGAGTGTAACACACCTTAAGGTAGGTACCATGGCTTTGAATTTGGCTAGTCTGAATGCGAGGGGCTTGAGATCATCGGGCCGGGCGGCTCGCCTCCGGCACGACCTCTTGTCCCTGGGAGTGGATGTCGCTGCGATTCAGGAGACGCATTTCGTTTCCTCTGTGGACTGTCAGGTGCTGGCCCGAGACTTTGAGGTTTTCTCAGCATATGGCAGCCCGCGGGGGAAGGGAGTTTCCGTGCTGGTTAAACGTACCCTGTCGGCGACGGTCGACGTTGTCCATAGAGATGCAGTGGGTAGGCTGGTTGTGGCCGATGTTGCCGTAAAAGATTCTGTGTTTCGGGTGATTGCGGTTCATGCGCCCAGCACCGCTCGTGAGAGGGTCTCATTCTTCAGTCAGCTTGACGCGTTTGTAGATTGTCGGAAGCGGGTAGTGCTAATGGGGGATTGGAATTCCATCTTAGACCCCGACATAGATAAGGTAGGAGGCGGAGCTAGAGGATCGGAGAGGTGCGAGTCCAGCCTGGCTGATCTGATGGCTAGATGCGGTCTGGTCGACAGGTTTCGGGTCGAGCATCCAGGGCGGGAGATGTGGACGTGGACCAATAGTGTTTCCTCCTATCCAAATACTTATTTGGACAGGATGTTAGTTAGGAGAGGCGAAGTAGACTTCTTATCTTGTCCCACGTTCACTTGGCTAGGCCAGACGGACCATAAATTAGTTATGGCCCGGCTGAAGCTAGGAAATAGGCCTAAGTTAGCGGGGTACTGGAAGTTAAACACCTCCCTTCTGGAGAGACAAGACTTCCAAGATCAGTTAAGAGAATTGATTAAAAAGGCACTAGTGGGGGCGGTTACCGGGAGTAAGTGGTGGTTAGGTCTCAAAGCCAAGATCAGAAGCTTCTCCGTCAAGTATGCCCAGCGCCTCGCACTAGATAAGGCCAAGACGAAGAAGAAGCTAGAGCAGAAACTAGCCCAGGCTACCGGGGAGGGTGATAGGGTTAGTCAGGAACTAGCTAAGCAGGACCTTCTACGCGAGACTAGCGAGCGTTACGAAGGCCAAGTAGTTAGAGCTAGGCTTAGAAAGATAGGCAACGAAGCAGTCAATTCTGATGCAGACGTGCGCCGTGAGGTTTCTAGGCGTGGCTCGGACAAATATATTGCAAAAATCAAACATCCGAATGGACGCACCCTGGAATCGACTCGGGAGATCTGCGAGGGGTTTCGAGAACATTTCGAGGAGCGTTTTACGCAGCAGCCCGATCTTCCGGTCCTTGAGTTTAGCGACTATTTGGCCGACTCTCCCCGCCTCGAGGCGGCTAGAGCGGCTGGTTGCGAGGGCCGGGTGACGGAGCAGGAGGTCTTTACTGCGCTGAAGCAGGTCAGCTGTGACAGATCGCCAGGACTTGATGGTCTGCCATACGAACTGTACTTGAGGCTGTCGCCCATGTTTCTGCCTCTTCTGACGGATATGTTCAACCATTGGTTTGCTCAGGGATCCATCCCAGGGCAGGTGACCAAGGGAGTGATCACATTGCTGAAGAAAGGTGACGGGCATGGAGGGGAAGAGTTAGATGACTACAGGCCCATAACTCTGCTAAACACAGAGTTGAAGATTTTGGCCAAGGTCCTGTCGAATCGGCTGCAGGTTGTTATCGACGAGTTGGTTGAACCAGAACAGAACTACGCTGTGAAGGGGAGATCGATTCAGAACAACTTGCACCTGATCCGCATGATCCTAGAGGGGGAAATAGATGACGACACAGAAGCCGCGCTGATAAACTTAGATCAGTCCAAAGCTTTCGATAGGGTCGACCATCGTTTCCTGGCATCTGTCTTAGAGGCCGCCGGTTTTAAACCGGACTTTTGCAAGTGGATCTCCATAATGTATCGGCAGCCCATGGCTGTCGTGCAAGTGAACGGAAAGCGCTCGAAACCCTTTGTTATCTCTCGGTCGGTTCGTCAGGGTTGTCCGCTGTCGCCCCTGCTTTATGTCCTGGCTTTGGAGCCTCTTCTCCGCAAGCTGAGACATGGGGAGGCAAATTCGGCCCTGCGCGGAATGGCTCTGCCTGGCGGCTCAGCTGCCAAGGTATCCGCGTTCGCCGATGATGTCACGATCTTCGTGTCGGGCTCCAGAGACATTGAGGTCGTGTCGGAGGCACTCACACAGTACGAAAGAATTACAGGGGCCAAGATAAACCGCAACAAGTCGGTAGGACTGCGGTTGGGCGCATGGAGTGGCAACGCAAACCTCCCTGCGCCCTTCAGCTGGACAGATGGCCCGGTCCGGATCCTCGGCGTGTGGTTCGGACCGGGTCTCCAGCTTGACAAGAATTGGTTGGAGGTACGGTCAAAGGTGGAGGCTGCAGTCAGTTCGTGGCTTCCTAGGAAACTTTCCTTAAAGGGTAGAGCTGAGGCGTGCGCCACTTACGTCTTTCCTCTCATCCTTTACCGACTGGCCGTACTTCCCCTGCCTGCACAACACCTAAAAGCTCTCGTCGAACTCTTGTCCTCGCTCCTTTGGGACAGAGGAAGACACTGGGTGAGCAGACAGGTCTGTATTCAACGTCCGTGTGAGGGAGGCTTGGGAATGCCGGACTTGAAGTGTCATCGAGATGCTGAGAGACTGGCCTTCCTGAGCAACTATATGCAGGAGGACCAACCGTGGCACCCCGTGGTTACTGCCGCCTTCCCCGACCTCGTTCTCGACCCTTCCATCGAGAGCCGTCGCAGGCCGCGGGGAGAATCTGCCTACATGAAAGAGTGCCGAGCCGCGCTAAAACGACTACCAAGGTCCAGTGACCTTGTGACTGCTACCCGTAGGGAACTCCACAGGGATCTAGTGAGGGAGGCCGCTGACGACCCGCTATGCGCGCGTTTGGGGTGGCAGCAGAGTGAGATCCGCTCCGCGTGGAGCTGGGCGCCAGGTTCGAGTCATCTGAACAATTCGGAGTTCTCTCTGACCTGGCGATTGGCCCGAAATGCACTTCCACTCAACAACATACAATGCAGTTCTGGGTTTCTGGAGTCGCCCGATTGTCCCCGTTGTGGGACAACGGCTGTGGAAACTACGGATCACGCTTTCTTTGATTGCCGCGAACTCCGCCAGTACTGGTCGTATGTCAGTGGGGTGACGGCTCGCATCGATCCTGAGCATCCTCGCCCAATTACTGTATCCAATGTTGTGGACAACGTGAGGCCGCCGTGGGACCGGGAAAGACAAATGGTCTACGTTACGATTCTGGCCGTGGCGAGAATGGTGATTTGGACGTCGCGTCTGCAAGGTTGCCGGGGGGTGTTGTCTTTTTCTGATCAAGATCTGATCGCGTTCTTTAAACACCAACTACGGGTGAAGATCAGATGTGATAGAAGAAGGCTGCATCGCGCGGCATTTGACAGAAGATGGATACATGT
>NC_136524.1:30054032-30099032 GCF_053919585.1 Euprymna scolopes | reverse complement strand
GAACACCTAAAGGAAAAGACAAACATTTTTTGCCTGATGAGATCTTAGTTATTGATAACTACAGATCGAAACATTGGCATGCCAGTGTAGCAAAACATGTACATATCTGTATAAATAAATAAATATTATTATATAAATCGCTCTATTTGTTATTGAGGACTATTATTATAAACCCTGTGGATATTTTTCGGGTTTTATCCTATGAATACATTCTTAACCTGGACTAATATGACTAAGAATGTTCGATTACGAAAATAAGAGCATATAATTTGCTTTTCAAATAACACCATACATTAGTTTGATAGTCCATCGATATCATCGGTTTCACGGAAATATTGGAAACTCCGCCTTAACTATGTTCGACATTCTCTGAGCTAATACATTTTCATATATGATGAATTATAAGGGTCCTTTCTAAATAGTAAAGAGCTATCCATCTCAATGAAACCATGGTACGTCTCTGAAATATGTAACGTATAGTTTTTACATAAATAAATTATACATTAGCTGTCCCATTCTGACATTTGAGCACTTTATTGATTTCTTTTAAACCGACACTGACGCGCTGTGTGTGTGTGTGTGTGTGTGTGTGTGTGTGTGTGTGTGTGTGTGTGTGTGTGTGTGTGTGTGTGTGTGTGTGTGTGTGCTTTCATTTTACTTGTCAAAGTTCTCTAAAATCTAGGAGCTCTTTCTTTCTTGGGGACAAACACTTTATCTCTGTATGAGATACATGGATATTCGAACATTCCTTTACATACATCTCAAGTGTTGACTTAGTAAAGAAGTTGAGAATATTAATTTTCCTAGTCTAGTGGAGTATCTAACCACTAGGAGGAGGTACACCAACACCACTCCTCGTAAAAGCCAGTGCGGGTTAGTCATACAGAAGAGATCTTATTTGGGATGCTAATATTATGTTATTTTGAATATTTAGTCAGGGTTTACTTGTAAGGCAAAGTAGTACTTTGCCTTACAAGTAAACCCTGACTGAGGGTACTTTGCCAAAGTACCCTCATACCAGGTTGTCCTGACAAACCCCTGTACAGATAGATATTCGAGGATAGTGTCTAGACATTCAAGTTTTCTCCAGTAGGAATTCAAGTTTTCTTCAGTGAGAGTGAGTGTGTGTGTGTGTGTGTGTGAGATAAATAGATAGATAGATAGATAGATAGAGAGAGAGAGAGAGAGAGAGAGAGAGAGAGGGTTCTTTTTAAAAATTAAACGTAAATATTTTTGTTTATTAAAAATCATTCAATTTTCTTTTTTTCTCTTATTGTATTACATAATTTTAAGACAACAAAGTCCCGTCAATCTCATCTCACACACACGCTCACACACACACACACACACACACACATACATATCTATGAGAGAAGCAGATAGATATGGAGTCAGAAGATAACAGAGAGAGAGAGAGAGAGAGAGAGAGAGAGAGAGAGAGACAGACAGACAGACAGACAGACAGACAGACAGACAGACAGATATAAAGATAGACGGGGGCGTAGACGCTGATATACTAACTCGTATACGTATAAAGAATACATCCTCCTATATAGAGAAAATGGGTCAGATGTACAATATTACTCTAACGCAGACATATACGCACGCGTCGGGTGAGAGACGAGGTTATATGAATGGAAGTTTACTTCAATGAAAAACGTTTTTCTTTTCTTTCTTCTTTTTTTTATTATTTATTATTTATTATGTGCGGTCGTCGTTGTCGCTGTCATTGTCCTTTTTTTTTTATTATTATTCGGCAAGCGGCAACAACGAAAACAAATTTTGTTTTATTTTTTAAAGAAAAGTAAAAAATAAATAAATAAATAAAAATAATGACAAAATAAAAATAAACGATATAAATAAATTGTGAAATAAATAAAAAAATATTTTTTTCTAAAAATCGTTAGTTCATCATCGTCATCAGACCTTTAATATTATCAAACTTTTTTTTATAGTTCTTATTTACTTGGTTCCCCACGAGGGCAGAGTCAGACTCAAAGTCGGCTTTTAATGTCTGTGTGTGTGTGTGTGTGTATGTGTGTGTATATATATATATATATATATATATATATATATATATAGAGAGAGAGAGAGAGAGAGAGGTAGAGAGAAGAATCCAAACCCCCTCAAAAGGAACACTGGACCCAGGACCGGGACAAAAAACAAAGGCACTAGTGCACTTTAGCATCCCTGTTTTTCATTTTAGGAAAGTTACGTGCTTGCAATGAAAAGTTAACAAAGCCCCTACCTTCTCACATTAATAACGGCTTTCTAAATTTGCTGGGAGATGTTAAACTGCACAAGAGACAAGCTAATTTTTTAAATAAAAAAATAAATAAATAAATATGCCACAGTCTAGAAGGATTTCAGCTTCACCGTCCGAGAATAATAAAATAAAATAAATTAAATAATAATAAAAAAAAGGCGAAGAAGCGTAGTTTCGGAACTAATACTATAGTTTCATTAGCCAACAGGGTAACGAACAACTTTTATTAATTTGTAGCATTGATTCTATGTATATTGTTTTTTTTTTCTTCATTTTAGAATTCCTGCTATTTGCATATTGATTTTACAAAAGGACATTTTATTAATTAACTATTATTTGTTCTTATCTTTCATAAAATGTTCTAGTAGTAGTAGTAGTAGTAGTAGTAGTAGTAGTAGTAGTGGTGGTATCAAACAATAAATAAAATGTAAAAAGAAACTGATATAAAAATAGGTCACGAAAAACTACTGAACCACGATTTCTAAAGTTTGACTAAAATTAACATTTGTTGTTGTTGAAGAAGAAGAAGAAGAAGAAGAAGAAGAAGAAGAAGGGGAGGGAGTAGAATAACGAGTTTGGAAGTTAAAAAATAAAAATTTACGCTATTCGTTTAGGAGCGTTGGAGATAAAAAGCGATATAAGTTTTTTTAGCCTCTCGTAGTACAAGAGTCGGGGTATTATTTAAGTGAGTGGGCAGGGGGCGTACGTAAAGCATTTTTGTTTTAAGAAAAAGAAACGGCCAAGAAGAAATAAGATTAGGTAAGACAAAGAGGAAAATGTTCTTTAATACTATAGTGGCGCAGTTCAAATAAATGTTTATTAATTATCATCTTTTTTTCTTTCTTTTTCTTTTTTTTCAATTTTCTTACCAGTTTGCTCAAGCTTGGGATGGGGCATCCTACCGGATGCCAAATATTCACCCGTTATCTTATATATTCCAACCAAGAGATCTTTTTAAAGTTCTGACCGTCCCTTTTAAGTGCAGTTGTTTGAATCTCTCTTGCATTTGGTTCATCGGGTATATTTGCCAGGTAGTTTTTGAAATTCTTTTTTCGTGAGTCCAGTTGCTACTATAATTACTGAAAAGCATAATCACGTTGACACGCCGGTTCTCGTCAAATCACCGAAGTTAAGCAACGTTGAGCCTGGCTAGCACCAAATTGGTGACCATTTGGGAATTCTGGACGCTGTATGTGCTCTCCGCTTATCTTGGCATTGTTTTCAGTCGCCTTGAATTTCCACTTGCCTCTGATATTTAACATCGCCGACTCAGGAGAGATGCGGTAAGAGATTGCACAACTCTTGCCACAAAAATTCCTCGGACTGGCACCCTTACAAGACTGAAGGAAGCTCCAATAATTACTGGAATGGTCTTCCTAAAATTCCAGTTTCTTTTCATGTCATACATAAGACCTCGTTATCCCATATTACACGTTCGTATGGCCAGCTAAAGTTACAGTATAATTATACTATAGGTACTTAATTTTCAATTTCTCGTGTGTTAACTATACCGTAAGCTTATCTGTCCACTGGACAGTTGAAGGGCTAAAATCTATTTTTGAACGCGCACGATTTAAAAATCAAGCAAGCCAGTGTAAACTCTATCTATCTATGTATTTTATCTGCTCAGTGACTTCAATGCACAAATAGGTTCTGACGATGCCTGTGCATCCAGTTGCATCATTTATTTTGGTGCCAGCAAATTGAACAGACAGCGGCTTCTTGCATTGTGCACCTACCACAACCTCTGCATACCAAACTCATTCATTGCCACCAAGCCGCATCACACTGAGACCCTCACTGAATTGCGTTCTCATCACATAGCTGACTGTGATACCAACCATTGGCAGTAAAATCCATCTTCAAGTGGATCCATCAAATCAAACAGAAAAGACTCCCATGCCTTAACACCAGTAGAGATGGCGATACTAGATTTATAGGAGTGCTATGCCAACACTAAAAATGTCCCTAGACTGTCCTGCTGGGAACGCTGAAAAGGTAGGTTTACATCTGTGACACCATTTACAACTTTGCAGTGATTATCTTTGGCAAGAGAGAGAGAGAGAGGGGCAAAAGACGAACTGATCCAAAATTGGCATTGCTAAATTGGCGCCAATAATCAATGGCTAAAGAGATGCTCTCATTAACTAAAGATGAAGCCTTCTGAGAAGGCTGTTGCTGCACTTGTGAAGGACAGATACCCTAACCCTAACCCCAATGCTCAACAGAGCGCTCTGTGCTATGCTAATAACTACTGGCTAAATCTCTGTGAGAGTGTCTAGTTCTTTGCTGACTGGCAATATTTGTGGCATGCACGATGGCTTGAAGAAAGTCTCTGGTCCAACCATAAATAAGATTGTACCCTTAAAATCAACTGCTGGTGACATAATATTAGATTGTGATGGAGAGATGGGTTGAGCACTACAAGGAACTTTACTCAGTAGAAGATGTTGTCACAGATGCAGCTGCCAAGATCACCATCAGCCTACCTGTAAAACAAAGAACTAGAGGTTCCCCCCTTCAATAACAGAACTAAAAAAAAGTCCATTGACTCCGTGACCTGCATCAAAGTTACAAAATATTATCCTACCTGAAGTCATCAAGGTGCGAAAGAAGACAGAAGAAAGAGTGTCTCTAGAAATGAGTGATACAAGTATCATCACTCTGTACAAGAATAAGGGTGGCCATGGTGACTGGGACAACTACGATGGCATATCCCTTCTAAGGAAGGTCTTCGCCAGTCGTAATCAACAGGCTGGAGAGAGTATATGACCTAAGTGTGGTTTTAAAGCAGAAAGTGCGATCATTGACATCTTCTTTTCCTTACTACAGAAAAAATGCCATCGCTATACATCGTCTTTATCAACCTGACAAAGGTGTTTGACCTTGTCAGCAGAAAAGAACTATTCACTTTGTTGCAGAAGATCGAATATTCCTTTCTTCCCCCAGGCTTCTGAAAATCATCACACCTTTACATGTATATCATGATGGTTCTCCTTGCAGACCCTTTCCTAATCAAGCAATACTTGCAAGAGAGTAATTTCTCAGGCTAAGACTAGCTATTCTTAAAAGGATTCGAGATTCTGTCTCATCTCAAAAAGTTCACTCATCATTTTTGGAGGATCTATAAAAGAGTTATTAATAGTGGCAAGTCTGCTATTACTTCTCTTTTTTGTCACCAGGTCATTTCATCTTCCAAGAATATGATCAACATCTTTGCTAGTCTTTTTTGTCGACAATTCTTCTATCAATAATTCTGGTGCTTTTCTTCCAGATTTTCTTCCAACGACTGATCAATATCACTCGAAAAATAGTTGTTAGAATCTTTGCTGGTCTTGACTAGTCTACGGCATCCATTCCTGATTTGATTCCTGTTGTTCTCAAACGTTGTACTCCTGAATTTTCTTCTATCCTCTCGAAATTATTCAATCTTTGTCTCAGTCCTGTTAGGAATTCTTGTTAGGAGTCCTTTGTTGTCCCTATCTTTAAAATTACTGGTGATTGGTCTGACCCAACTAAATATCATCACATTATAATTAGTCTTCTCTGTGTTCTTAACAAAGTTTTTGAGCGGTTGGTCAACAGCAGACTTGTTTATTTTCTGGAAAGTTTGGGCCTCTTTAGTAATGTTCAGTATAACTTTTGTGGTTATCGTTCAACAGCTGATCTATTAACTGCTCTAACTGAACAGATCTGTCGATTTATGGATAATTCAGGCTTGCATGTTTTAAAGGCGTTCAACAAAGTGTTGCATCCTGATTTTCTACATAAATTTCGATGCTTTAGTATTGATGGTAAATTTCTTGAAGCTTTTTCTTTCTGATCAAAGCTTGTGAATAACTCTTGATGGAGTATCTTCATTTTTTTTCCTATGAATGCCGTTATTCCTCAGGGCTCTATTCTAGGCCCAACATTGTTTCTTCTCACTATAAATTGCTTTCCAGAGAATATTATTCAGAAAATTAACATTTACACTGATGACACCACCTGGTATTGCTTCTTGTTTATCTTTCTTGGACCAGTTAAAATCTGCAGTTGATCTAGAAGTTGATCTGGGTTCAGTTATGGATTGGGATAAGAAATGGCTTGTCTCATTTAATCCTGTTAAGACTCAGTTATTGTCTTTCAATTGTAGGCATGTCCCTTTTCTTCCTGATATTCTTATGGATGGCTCTACTCTTGATGAGAAATAGACTACAATGCTTCTTGGTTTTTCTTTTTCATCAAATCTTTCCTGGGGTTTGTATATTAAATCTATCGTTCTTTCTGCTTCTTGTAAAATTGATTCTCTCAATTATTTTAAGCACGAATACTAAAATAGAGGTGTATCAAGCTAGTGTGCTCAGCATGCTGCTCTCCAGAACAGTGAATCATGAGCCCTCTACTCCCACCAAGTGCCTCCCAACTACACAACCTCAGGAGAATCCTAGGAGGACCACATCTCAAATAAGATCATCTTTGATCAAGCAGACATCCCGAGTGTGTTTGCTCTGCTCCCTCAACAATGGACGATTCCAACCTATGTTTATATATATATATATATATATATATATATATATATATATATATATATATATATATATATTACAATAATAAATGTTTTTAATACCTAAAGACACTAGTGTTCATCCTTTTGGGAATCATCAATGCAGGGTGACATGATTACTACCAGTCGAAATTCGAACTCTGCCACAAAGCCATCTCTGACTTGATTAGCGCGCGTGCACACGCGCGCACACACACACACACACACACACACACACACACACACACACACACACACACACACACACATATATCAATCACCACTTTACATTGCAAGTTAAAGTCACATTTGCATGTAATTTTCCCAACTCAAGTTACAACTAAAAATAATAAAACGCCTATCTTTTTGCGATTGTGTTTTTTTCACAAACAATCTTCCAAAACTCATTACTGAGTGAAAAATATCTTTTCAACCTCTATTTTTTTTTTAAATGAGCAAAATCAAATTATTTAAACAATAAAAGTTTAACGGAACAATTTTTATTTTTTTAAATGAAGGCCTTTAAAAAAAAACATCTGAAGAAATTAAAAAGCTAATACCTTCACGTCACAACATAAAATTCAGTACATATATAGAATTACTTATTTGGAAAAATACAGGAAAATTTTTATTATGTACATACTTGTCACAAAACGAAGGTATCATATTCCAAAAATCACATGAGTTTGGTTTATAATTTTTTTATTTACCTAGTAAACGAAAATATTTAGTTGTCCAAGGGCAACTAAAGAGAAATCTGTCAGTAGAGCCCTATATATATATATATATATATATATATATATATATATATATATATATATATATAGTACTAATTTCCAAAGTAAAAAAAAAAATTACTAAGGTGCCATCAGCTGAAATCAAAACCCAAAAATTTAGCGCTCAAGCCACGTTCCCTACTGTTTGAGTATGTGTTAATTCATCCATCCAAACAGATTTTGCTCGAAATGCCTCTGATAAGTATAAACAAATCGATAACCAAAAAATTCTAATTAAAGAAGGAACAGTCCAATTTTGATTAAAGTTAACACCCCTAAATAGCCTGACACAATAAATGCATTTGAGAAGTTTTATCATCACACAAGCGAAAGAGCCCAGCATATAAAATTAACAGTTCTTTGATATGATCGGGGCACATTCGAAATGAATGTTTCTACTTAAAGTAGAATTGAACAATGATACTTGATTTTTGAAGTGCAACCTTAAGATAACGACGCTGCCACAATAACCACTGCTCTATGATGGCATCAACGAAGTAACATCGTTTTTTTTTTTTCTCTATTTGAACCAATTCAAGAAAGTTATTCACGCATGCGTGTTTGGCTTAATTGTCATGAAGGAACGATTTTTGCTACCCTCCCTTATTGCAGAGGTCTATTTTTATAGGAAACAATTGACCATTTTTGTTCTAATTTTGATATATTATTCGACCGAGACATCACCCTTTCAGACGGTACTAGTTTTGACCTGGTCCGATGCTGCTGAGAAAAGTTTTAGGCTGGCATACAAACATTCAAACAGACAGGTGAGATATATATAATAGATATATAATTTTTCTTTTTTAAATACTAGGGCAAATAAATTGAAAAACAAAGTGATTACAAAATGGGCCAACATCTCTTCCAACCATTCACATACAATCTTTCAGTTTGAGCCCAGAAATCCATCTGTCTGAAACCCACAGAAAATGAACTGAGTATTTAAACTCTAATTTAAATCAGACTGTGAACTCTTTGATAGGCGTCATATTAATCAATCAATCAATAAGGATTTTATTACTCAACAAGGAACCTCTCCCTGGACTTTAGGCATCTATCTCTGTCCCAAGCTATCTGCTGCCATGTAGGACATATGTGTTATATCAGGTCGTCCCTCTATCCTGTTATTAGTCTTCCCTTTGGCCTCTTATGTTCTAGATGTATCCATTCTGTTGTCTTGATGTTTGGCTATATGCCTTGCCCATCTGTGTTTGGATGTCTTGATGGCAGTATTGATGTCAATAACTCTTATTTGTTGGCGGATCCAGATGTTTGTCTTTCTGTCTTGTAGAGTAATGTGCAATATTATCCTCTCTATTTTCCTTTATGCCACTGCTAAGATTTCACTCTGGCGAGTTGACAGGGCCCATGTTTCACTGCCGCAGATCATCACAGGTAGTACATATTCATTGAAGATCTTCCCTTTGATTGACATATTTGCTTTTCGGTTTCTCATGATATTCTCCACTTTCCCAAAAGCTGCCCATCCCAATGTTATCCTTCTCTTCATCTCAGGGAGGAGATCTCCATCTTTCATCATTTTCTTTTCCAAGTAGATGTAGCTTTCAACTTCCTCAATGGTCTTTCCATCAACAATTATTGGCGACTTGGCAGTGTGCTGGTTCAACATCACTTTAGTCTTGCCAAGATGCGTGTTGAGACTAATCGGTTTGCTCTTAGAGTGGATGTCATTTAGAATGTCATTTAGTTGCCGAGGAGAGTGTGCCATTATAAGCAAAGATGATATGTGACAGGTGTTCACGATAGAAGTTGACTCCCCTACCCTCCCATTTAATCCAATTGATTATCACATCTTGGAGACAGGCTGTGAAGAGTTTTGGTGAGATGTTGTCATCTTGTCTTGCTCCCCTTTCAAGCTTCATCTTGTTGCTGTCATGATGGAGTTTTAAAGCAGAGGTAGCCCCACTACTGTACAGGTCTTTTAGGAAGGTGATTTTTTTTTTTTTTTTTTGTACACAGGAATCACCACTTATCAAGGCCTGGAGGTCACTCGAGGATAAGGGTTAATAGGTATACATTAGTTAATGTGATTATAGCGTAGAAACATAAGTAGTGGGAGTTTTGTAAATTGGATTACTTCGGGCGGGGGGGGGTAGTTCATCAAGAACTTGTTTACGTTGGACTTGAAGACAATCAGATTGTAGTCAGCTGGAAAGCAGGCAATCAGAAGAGAGTTCCACAGGCGTGCAGTTTTAAGAAAGAAGCTTTGTTCATGGAATCTACGTTTAGGTTTAAGCAGAGGTAAAGAGTGTAGGAAATTAATAATAGTGGTTTAGGCTAGATGAATGCTTTTTGTGAAAGTTTGGCGAGGGGGGACCATAAATTGAAGCTCAGAGGAGCACTTGCCATGAAAATAATGATAAAGCAGAGACAGGCTCGCAACGTCTCTTCTGAAGGAAAGAGGTTGCACGGAAGAGAAAAGGGCATCCCCCACTAAGCTACGAAGTCTATGTTGAACTCTGTTAAGGCAGCTCCTGTCAAGATGTGACAACAGTACTCCATCGTTGGACATACCTGGCTTGTATATAGGCAGAGAATTGCATCAGGAGTGAGATATCTACTGGAGTGGTAGAAGGATCCTACCATTTTTCCAGTCATCTTGACAATGGATTTGATATACATGTTCCATTTCAGGTCAGGAGTAAAGGTCAAGCCCAGGAGCTTGTCAAAACATGAAGCCTCCCCAAGACAAAAGCCGTTCATTTCAATTGATGCCAGATCGGCATCAGAGTATTCATGATGTAGAGATTGAAGCTTAGTTTTAGATACATTAAAAGTAACCAGCCACCTCTTTCCCCATTGTACCACGTGCTCAAGATCAGGTGAGAGAATATCAGAGAGAACTTGGCCGTTTACTGACTTAGATGTGCTACCATAGATTGTAGTGTCGTCAGCATAAATGTCTACGAATGATGTAAGGATGTGATTTGGAAGATCATTAATGTAGATCAGGAAGAGAGTTGGCCCTAGGATGTATGTACATTAATACTGAGAGCTTCTGATTTCTGCCCATCAACCACTATTCTTATGAACTTATCAGAGAGAAATGATTTAATAATTGAGAAGACATTTCCAGCTATACCATAGCTGGAGATCTTGTAAAGTAGACCTTTACGCCATACCTTATCAAAGAACTTGGATATATCAAGAGCAATTGCCTTAGAGAGGAATCCTCCGTCGAGAGATTTGCTAATCCTATAAGATATAACTGTAAGCACGTCTGCTGTAGATCTAGCAGAGCAGAAGCCATATTGCATGCCACTAAGAAGGTTATTTTTGCTGAGATGGTTGACTACTTCTCTATTTTACACAGATTCCAGCAGCTTATTCATGATGCACAGGAGACTTATTGGTTTGTACTGAGAGGGAGATGAGCGATCACCTGAATTCTTAAATACAGGGCATACTGATGAGATTTTCCAAGGTGTTAGGAAGCATTTCTCCTTAAGACAATGCTTAAATAACTTTGTAAGTATGAGTGCTAGTTCTGGTTGAGGTTTTTTGAGCACTATAATTGGAATGCTGTCAGAGCCAGTTGCTTTACTGGAATCAAGGTTTTTGATTAGCTTGGCAACATCACGTACAGATATTTGTATGCAGCATAGCATGTTTTCAGATACATGAGGAAATACTGGGGGTTGGCAGCCTTGGCCGTAAAGGGTAGAATTAGTTGCTAGGATCTTGGCAAAGAGTTTGGCTTTGTCTGATGCTGACGAGATTACCTCAGGTCCATTGATGTTCAGGATTCTTTTTGCTATTTGCCAAAACTGATCGGAACTAAGCAGCTGGTCAGCTACTTTGAACTTGACGGACTGAGCATACAACTCTCTTGCATTCTTTATTACTTTTTTATAATGGTTGCTGGCAGTCCTGAAAGTGGTTTTAGTCACAGTACAGCTATTACGTTAAAAGTGATGGAAGAAGTGATTTCTGTGTGCAATGGCAGCAGCACATTCTGGAAAGAAGCATAACTGGATGTTAGGTTTTTGCTGGAACTTTTTCAAGGGTATAAAACGGTCTATACCTACAATTAACCATTCCGTCAGGTCTGATACTATAGAGGACACATCATTTTTAAACATGGAACGCAGACGTAGATCTGATATAAGTGTGCGGCAGCTATCCCAGAAAGTCAACTCCTTGATTCTCAAGGTCAGTGAACAGTGGATCAAACTCTATAGAGTCGAAAGCCTTTTCATAATCCAAAAAGGCAAAGCACAGTTGGATCTTGTATTCATTGGCTTTTTCTTGCAGTTGACTGACAGTCTGGATATGGTCGATGGTGGAGTAACCTGCTCTGAAACCTGCTTGTTCTCGTGGTTGATGACCGACCCTAGCATACATCTTAGCAAGACCTGAGAGAATACCTTGTATGTCACTGGCAGAAGGCTGATTGGCCGATAATTCTTAATATCTTCCGTGTCTCCTTTCTTATGAATGATGACCACTGATGCATTCCTCCAGAAGATGGCACTCTCATCCATGACCTAGACACTGAACACATCTGAGGAACATCCTCCAGCCATCGGAAATAAGAGCAGCTATTAAGCAACTGAAATCAGGCAAGGCTGCAGGAGAGGATTGTGTATCTGCAGAAGTACTACAGAATGATGGTGAACTCATTGTTGAGATGTTTACAAGACTGTTTAATAAGTGCCTCTCCAGTGGAAAAATTCCAGGTGTGATATAGAGTTTGGCAAATAGGTGCAGAACATAAATTAGACTATTTCAAACAGTTTGATAAAGGAGTAAGCAAAAATGAACTATAGAATATTTACTTTGATTGTACCAATAAAATTTTTTAATTAAACTCCAAATAGTTAATGGGAATGAGAGTTCTAATCTTCTAATAAATAAATATATGTCGGTTTTATCTTTTTTATTCTCAAGAAAAAATTTTTGCAATAGGTTTTGGAAATAAGGCTAAATTTTTTCTGATTCCGAGTAAGTGTCTTAACAATATATATATATATATATATATATATATATATATATATATATATATATATATATATATATATATATAATATATTTATAGTTTGAAGTTGGAAACAGATGAATCTCACAGGTAAGAAATTAATTTTTATAACATGAATAGGTTAGATAAAGTAATTAAGAATAGGAAACTAGATCTAATATGTGTAACATATTTTTTTTCCTAAGATTAAGGGAGGTGGTGTTTGATCAACACTGCTGGTGAGCCATGATGTAATATACTGTTTTGTTTTCAAATCCCCGAAATAGTATTTAATGGTAAACAACTGATGATCCCTTAAAAAATAAATTATTACTGGTTTCTATAGTGAATTCGAGAGAGCAGGTTGGTGCAGTGATTGCGGATGATTGAATGAGTGACTAAATGGTTTTCTAACGAATGATAAAAAAATAAATTTTTTTTTTTTTAGAGTTTTAAAGGTTAAAAACTTCCAAGACTATATATATATATATATATATATATATATATATATATATATATACTAGAAAAAATGGGTGTTTGTTGATGGTTGTTCAAGCAATATACAGAAATGCAAAGTCTGATCATCTGAATATCCGTTTCACTCACAGCCTTTCCTGAAACAAGGCCTAAATATTCTTCAGACCCATTCTTTGGATCTTACTGACAGCTTCCCATACCATTTTGTTTTTGAATTCTTCTATCTGAACCAAATACCGTTTCTGAAACTTCAAGACAGAGGTATTTACATAGGCTTAAAGTTGATGGATAAGGTCCTAAAAGTGGTTGAGAGAATAGTTGAACAGTTACTAAGAAGTCAGATAAGAATAGATGAAATGCAGTTTGGTTTTATGTTTGGGCAAAGTACCACTTTTGTCCAAGACAAATGCAATAGAAATACCTCTCCAAGAAGAAGCACCTTCATTTTGCCTTTGTGGAAATGAAGAAAGCTTTTGATGAAGGGCCAAGAGATGTTTGGTGGGCTTTGCAAGGGTAAGTGGTTGATGAAGGTTGTTCAGACAATGTACACAGTTTTTTTCATTCTACTTCAGTTGAAGTCTTCAAAAATCAAAAAGTGCCTGCTTCCTGGGTTAAAGTTCTTTATTATTTCTCAAACATTGAGTTAGTAAAGAAGTTGAGAACATTATTCCCCTCCAATTTTAAATTGTTATAGTATAATCTTTCTTTTTGGTCTCTTGATTTTACTGGATCCCAGGACAAGAATTCATCTGGTCTGATGGAGTACCCAGTTTCGTGCTGTTACTTGAGAAAACTTCACTTGGAGAAGGTGCACCATTCCTTGTAAAGGTCTGTGTGGGTTAGCCATACCAAAGAGATCTTATTTAGGCCACAAATGGTTTTGAATATTTAGTCAGGGTTTACTTCCAGCGAAAAGTATCCTCATGCTAAGTTGTCTTGGCAAACCCCTGTACAGAGAGACCTTAGGCACTCAAAGACAGGGTCTAGTAGGCATTCAAGTTTTAGAAATTAACAGCACACTTAGTAACAGCTTTAATGTTAAATTGGAAGTGTGCCAGAGTTCTGTACTTAGTCTACCGCTTTTCACCTGTGTCTTACAAGTATTGTTGAGAATGTCTTGTATGGATTGTTCGGAATAGAAGCTGTATGTTGATGTTTTAGTACTTGCTTGTGGAACAACGGAAGGTCTAGTTTTTACGTTAAAGATTTTTTAATTTTGCGAAAAGAAGAGCAAGACAAGAGAGATAGATGAGATAAGTATATAGTGATGGGAAAGCTATTCAGGTTGTCATGAAGTTTTGCTAATCTGGTGATACAACTGGAACACAGGGTGGAGCAGGTGCTAATGTCATTGCAAGAGTTAAGTGTAGGTGGAGTAAGCTCAGGGAACTTCTATCATTACTAACCAGTAGAGCGTTGCCACTGTCAGCCAAGGGAAGAGTCTATCATGCACATATAAGCAATGTGATGATGTATTTTAGTGAAGCCTGGCCAGTGAGGGTTAAGGACATGTGTTGCATGGAGAGAAATTATATGAACATTATATAATAGATGTGTAGTGTAAGTTTTAAAGAGAGACTTTGTTCTGATGACCTTAGAGGAAGATTACATCTGGTTTCATTTTACTTCGGTTAAATTTCTCAGATTTGTGTCTTACAAAAATGATTCAGAAAGTTTCGTATGCTTATGTTTTAGGACTCGCTGGCGGAACAACGAAAGACTTACTTGTTATGCTAAAGACTTGGAGGAATGCTATAGAAAGTACATGGTCTTAGGGTGAATGTTACCAAGACCAAAGTGATGATCAGCGGTTGTAGTTTTAGAAAAGCTCCTGGAGCGAGGAGGATAGTTTCCCTGCACAGAATTTGTGGAAATCTTTTTGTTGTACCGTGTAACGCATTCGGTATACAAGAAGTGCAGGGAACTTATTGGTAGGTTGAGAGATGAATGATGAACTAGCTTTTTTTCTGTTTTTTTTTTTTTTACTTAGGAATTATCACTTATCAAGGCCTGAAGGCCACTCGAGGATAAGGGTCAATGGGTATACATTAGTTAATGTGCTTATCGCATAGTAGACATAAGTAGTGGGAGTTTTGTAAATTGGATTACTTAGGGGGATGGTTCATTAAGAACTTGTTTACGTTAGACTTGAAGACAATCAGATTGTAGTCAGCTGGAAAGCAGGTGTGCAGTTCTAAGAAATAAGCTTTGTTCATGGAATCTACATTTAGGTTTAGGCACAGATAAAGAGTATGGGAAACTATTGATAGTGGTTACGTCTAGACGAGTGTTTTTTTGTGAAAGTTTGGCGAGTGGGGACTATAGATTGAAGCTCAAATGAGCACTTGTCATGAAAATAACGATAAAGCAGAGACAGGCTCGCAACGTCTCTTCTGTGGGAAAGAAGTTGCAGGGAAGTGAAAAGGGCATTCCCCACTAAGCTACGAAGTCTGAAAGCAAGACAATGTAGATGGATGGAAACTAAAATGTGGTGAAAGTATATCTGGATATCAAAATTATTAAGGATATCCAGAAGTTTTGTTAACTTGTTGATACCATTGGATCACAGGGTTGAGTAGGTGCTAGTGTGAGTGAAAAAATTAAGAGCAGAGGAGGAAAAGGAGGATGATGATGATGAGGAGGAGGATAAACAAGTTCCCCTGCTCAGTGAATGCTACCAAAATAAAAGCGATGATCAGTGGTTGTAGCGTTGGAAAGCTTCTAAAGAGATCACAGTTCCCCTGCTCAGTTTCAGGAAAGCAAATCGGGTGTGATTCAAATTTTCGTGGTATTTGTAAGCATTTGTGCAGATGCAGAGGAATTATTGGTAGGTTAAGAAAGGATGAACAAACTTGTGCGCGAGGGAAGCAAGACAATGGAGACGGATGAAAACTCAGCCGTACAGAAATTATATCTTGATCTCAAAACTATTAAGGACGTCCAGAAGTTTTGTTAACTTGTTGATACCATTGGATCACAGGGTGGAGCAGGTGCTAGTGTATTTGAAAATATTAAGAGCGGAGGAGGAGGAGGATGATGAGGATGATTATAAACAAGTTTCCCTGCTCAGTTTGTAGAAAAGAAACCAGGTGGAATTCAGTTCAGTTCGTTTGTTTTTTTGGTACTCGTAAGCATTAGGTACACAAGAAGTGCAGCTTAATTACAGGTAGGTTGAGAGATGAACATTCCAAATATATGAATAGATGGAGTAAGTTTAGGGGATATTCTACCATTACTGACCGGAAATTTTGTATGGATAGCCTAGAAGTGATGTTATATGCCGATGATTTGGTACTTGCCTATAAAACAACGAAGACTTACTTGTTATGGTAAAAATTTACAGGAATGCTAAGGAAAGCAAAAAAAGTATGAGAGTGAATGCTACCTAGACCAAAGTAATGTTCATTGGTTGCAACGTTGAAAAACTCCCCCGAAACAAGAAATGCTGCTGCTGATGCTGATAATGAACAATAAATGTGAGAGGGATTTGCAGTGAAGCGCATTGGAAACTAATTCCAGCTCAAAGTACACCTAGATATGCAGTATGGTGCCGTATGGAAGCGAAGCCTGGTTAGCGAGGCCTAAGAATATGTTGCATGAATAGAGAGAAAATATGATGGACGTGTAATTAGAGTCTTAAGGTTAGGCTTAGATTTGACGACCTCAAAGAAGATTAAATCTGGACAGTATAGGGAGATGTGTGCAGAAGAGATTTTAATGGTGTAATGAAAATGAGAGCTGTTTGGTTTGCAGATGTAGAGCAGTTGAAGTAGCAAGGGACAGCAAAGAAAAACAGGGAAGGAAATGTTCGATTATTGTGACAATGCAATTTGCAATCCTCTCTGATCCATTTGGACAGATTTAAAAAATAGGAGCCATTACTTTTGGAACGCCTCTCGTACATTATGTGACCTGTGCTTTGACGGATATAAGTGCTAAGTATAACTAGTTTTAAGTAACAACCTTCTGTAATTCGTCGTGCCCCCCACCCCCGGTAAATCTTGCACGACAATTACCCGACTAGCTACAACAATTATCTGCAATTTCCCTTACTCTCTATCTGCAACTAAATCTAAGCGAAAATTCCATGAGCAGAGATTTTTTTTTTCTCAGAGCTGCTTGTCTGTGGAATACAATACCATGGAACTGCTTCCTGGCTGACTATGACATGGTCATTTTCATGTCTAACATGAACAGGTACCCATTAACCCTTATCCTTGAGTGGCCTCCAGGCTTATATAAGTTGATGAGTGGTGACTATATGAAGGGAAAAAGAAAGATACTACACTTTGTTCTTAATCAAAAGGCCCAAATTGCTCAATATTAAGTCTTATTATGTACAGTGCAGAAGGCACTATTTTCATATTTCTAGAGTTTTTTTTTTTGTTTTGTTGTATTTTTTGGTGGAGGGGGGGGGGGCACCAGTATTTATGACTACTGTTATGCATACCTTTTATGTAAAAGCGCAAATGTGTGTTGATTTGTGTGTGTGTGTGTGTGTGTGTGTGTGTGTGTGTGTGTGTGTGTTGTGCCCAAAACTTTTGATGGACACATCAGACTGTGACAAAATTGGTATCGTTAGAAAGATTGATCTTTCAGATGGCAAACATCTAAAAATTGTCCAAAATGATAGATTCTGTGCCGTTTGTTGCAAGAAGTCACTATTTGCGTCATATGCCTAGCAATCTGAATGTACGTTTATAAAATCTTATTTCAACACGTTGTGATACCATACGTTGTTGTGGTCATGACAGCTAGTGCATTAGCTTTCCCCACCCGCCTTTTCCTCTTTTGCGTTACAGGTTTGAGCCTGCCTACTGCGCTAATTTTTTTTTTTTTTTTTTTGCACTTGCACGGGTACTCGTTGCTATTTTGATTGAAGCAAAAGTTGTTTTGACTAATTTTCTGGGGTGGGGGGTTGCTCAATAGCCTTATTATACCACCTCTCTCCACCTCTGGCAACGCCGGGTAGTCCTGCTAATTTTATTGAAGGAAGGGTCCATACAGATTTCTAATATCCACTTTCAAGAACTTTTCAAGTTTTAAAAACAAAATAAAATTCAATTTTTAAAACAAAATAAACAAAATGATAAAATTCATGTTTTATAAACAAAATTATACATTAGAACTGGTACTCTTAGTTGTATTATCATCATTATTATTACAGTTGGGCTTATTATTATTATTATTATTATTATTTGTATTAACCTTATTATTAGTGGTAGTATTATTATAGATCTTAGTTTTATTATCATCATTATTAGTAGTATTACTACAGAGACAAAAAAAAAAAAAGAAGCTAAATGGAGGCCATCTAGAACATATGCTGTAGAACGGAGAAAAAAAGGCTGAAGACCTTAGTGTCTTGATGTGATGTTTTGAATATAATAAACTAGTTATGACCAAAGTTTCATTTCATTCGGACAAAGCACTAAGAAACGGCGCCCTAATTAGAGTTGGGGACCGGGGGGGGGGGTACTCTGTATATATTATTAGTATTAATATTGTAGCTTCCTTCAGTCTCCACAGACTATGGACACCCACTTTATGAGTACCTGCGCATGTAATTTTTGTAGCAAGAATTATGCAATCTTCAACCACACCTCTCCTGAGTTGGCACTGTTAAGTACCAGTGGTAAGTGGAGGTTCAGGATGACTGGAAACAATGCCGAGATAAGCGGAGATAACAAACAGCGCCTAGAATTCCCAAATGGTCACCCATCCCTTACTAGCGAGGCTCAGCGTTGCTTAACTTAGGTGATCTGATGAGGACTGCTGTGTCAACGTGACTATGCTGTACAATAGTACAAATACACACACACACACACACACACACACACAAGCATATTTTATAAATAAATATTCATTATTTTTTACCTACAGACATTAGTGCTTCATGCTTATGCAAACATCTATATAAGAAATGCCCTCTCCCCATGTGGGGGTACCAAATTGGTTAAAGGGAAAATTATTCCCGACTCGCATTTAGGTAAAAATGCACTTTCGTAAATAATTAAATTCATTCAAAAACGTATCGCAAAAACAAAAACAAACAACATCTAAATAAATCGCGATACATCCAGACAGTCGAGCGAGATGGACGCGCGGGTAAAGGGTTTAGGCTCATTACCACAGGGTCCCGATTTCGAATCTCGCTAGATTTAGCCACTCTGATCAGTCGTAGATGACGAAACATGTGTCAGTGGATAATTATGTTTTAAAAAAAAATATATATGCTGCTCCCCATGTGGGAGTACCAAGTTGGTTAAAGGGGAAATTATTCCCAACTCGCATTTAGGTAAAAATGCCCTTTCATAAATATTTGAATTCTACCAAAAACATATCGCAAAAACAAAATAACATCTATATATATATATATATATATATATATATATATATTACCTTTTTCCCACCAAACAAGGCATATTGCCACTCAGAACATAAGAGGCCACTATTTGAGATCATGTCTAACAGGAGACTGTGGAGAATTGAGTAGTGAGATGTCTATTCAGATTACATTTAAACTTCTACGGTTTAGTACAGTCAGGGAAGCAAGAAACAGGAAGGGAATTCCAAAATCTAGTAGCTCAAACTATTAAAGTAGAACACTTTCCTGCATCTAGTGACCTGAACAGCGAAAGGGGTGGGATTTTTGTTGCTGGTCTTGTTAGTCAGAGGTATGTACATCAGGGTGGGGGCACATTTCATTAAATATAATATATATTTTGAAAGCAGGTTATTCTAATATGTATATTTCGTTTTGGATCAAAAGGTGTATAATATCATATTGGGTAACTTCATTTGAGCTATCTACCTACTATTATATAAAAGGAATTTTGTGTGTTTGTGAGTTTGTTCCCTATGAACTCCGAAATAACTGAGCCAATTTTTATGAAATTTCACCCAACTGTACTTTATGTATCTGGTAGTATTCTTAGATAGGTTTTGTATCAGAATGTCTTCAATAAGTGTCAATAATTGATAAAATCATATTAAAGAAGGATCTTGACCAAAGTTAACACCTTATACAGCCTAACATCACAAGTGCATTTGAGAAGTTTTATTACCACAAAAGCCGAAAGCAACAGTACGTTATTTGATATGACAGAGGTGTGTTTGAAATTAATGTTATTGTTTAGAGCACAATTCAACCATGATACTTGAATTTTTTATTTTAAACTTAAATTCAAGCCATTATCACCGTACAAGCAGTAAGGCAAGGCAAACAAAATCAACAGTATGTTCTTTGATATGACAGGGGCCTATTCAAAATGAATGTTTCTTTTCAGAGCACAATTGAAGCATGATATTTGACTTTTGCATTTTAAGCTATTATATATAAGAATAACTTTATAAAATCAACAGTAGGTTCTCTACAGTGCAATGTAGACTACTGTGGGGTGGGGGCATGTGTAACTTTCTCCTGGTGCACCGCAATGGGTCCCCCGAACTAGAACAGGCAATCAATTGTTTTTATTGAAAAATGGTCGATTTCACCGATTTCGATGACAATAAAAATATGGGAGTGTGAAACATTCATTGATCATCATTCAATCCTGGGCAACGTCAGGTCTTCCTGCTAATTTTATATAATTGGAGAAGTATATTTCATTTTAACCAAGGCGGAGGGTGAGAACATCTTTATCATGAAGTTTGTGTTAACACTGTTTTTGTTTATTGATATTCATATTTAAAAAAAACAAAAAAAACTTTTTTCTATTTATCTAGGTATTTATTTGCTCCCCAACGAAAGCAAATGTGACACAAGGTCGTTTTTAATGTGGGGGGAAAACCAGCTCCCCTAAAAGTAGGGAAAAAAGGGGGCACTCTGGCAGTATCCAAAAATAGTAATTGTCTCAGTATGAAGGGTTTCCCCTACATTGACTAAGGACCAATTAACTTAAGTGAGGTATCAGAACAGATACTACACTTTGCTCCTGGCCTGAAGGCCAAGAACAACAGAAAAAAAAAGCAAGCCTTTTTTTCTATTAATTTAAAAAGTAATACAACTCTGTTATATATGGGCCGTGGAATTGCATTCATCAGCAAACCTAGCTAATTTGCTTATGCTTTCAAACATTCATTTTAATTAATTCCCTATTAGTTTTTTCAGTTTTCTAATGGGATGATCATCTTTAGTTAACTATTACATGTAATTATATTCATGTAGATAGTCTATATGATTTATAGTTGCGTAATATTTGCATAAAAAGGTTATAGTAAACACAAACTACATATACATATTTATGTATACGTATAGGTTTTTGTTTAAAAAATTTTGCCTACCAAACTCCTTCTAGAGTTTTTTGTCTACAGACATGAAACTTAATATATAGAGTATTCGAACCCATATTTATCTTTGGGTTATAGCCAGGGAAAATCGGTGCAAATTAAAAAAATGGAATTTGCTAGGTGAAAATCAAACGAAGGCATTACGAATCTGCGTGTGTAATGTAGTAGCTATTGGTTCATATTTTAATTTTTAGCCTTGCAGCAAACATGTCTTGATAGCTCAAGTATTAACGTCAAAGGAAAAAGTAAATCATAAGCTAAACGTTTTGGTTTCGATTTTCGGTGGTGGCACATGGGTCATTTTTTTCTTTAATTTCTTAAACCATTACTATATGTTAGGTGCAATCTATATATCTATAAAAGTGAACGTGTCTGTCTGTCTGTGTGTCTGTCTGTCTGTGTACATTTCCCTACGCAATAACTCTGTCAATTTTTAGTCTATAGACTCGAAATTTGAAATACCGGGTATTGAGATTTGGGAAAATCGATGTGACGGGTGTCAGTCAGAAATTTGGCTGGTAAGGGGTCAAATTTCAACGATTTGACCTTTAAGAACTCTACCAAACTCCTCCGACAATTTTGGGTCTAGACACTTGAAATTTTAGATATAGGTTCCTTGAACCTGGATCTAACTTAATAAAGTGATTTGAGCCCGAAACTATAAATTTTAAGGGGTCATAATAGGGGTCAAAGTTTTAAAAAATTAACCATTTTTTTTTGTTTTTTTGCTTTTTTTGCACAGCATACACCTCCAAACACCCAAGCAACGCCGGGCACCCCTGCTAGTATAATATAATAATAAATACAAAATCTGCATTAATCAAAATAATATATTTAAGCATATTTTACGACCAGGTAATGCCAGGCAGCCTGCTAGTATATATATATATATATATATATATATATATATATATATATATATATATATATAGTCTTATTTGCAGTATTCCGAATATTACTGAATTTATATAATTCAGTAATCGTTCATGAAAGTTGAAATACACTATTTGTTGCTATCAACCCATTCTTTGAAGTCTTGGTTTTTGTTAAAACAATATATATATATATATATATATATATATATATATATATATATATATATATATATATATATATATATATATTACTTGTTTATTGTTATATAAACATGGTCACATCCTGCTGCTACAAATAGCCACTTGTTTCAATCAAACAACAGATATCATCAGGCAGCGACTTGACTATTCAAAAGTTCAATGATAGTAATAATAAGAATAATAATGAAGGTTATTCATTGAACTTTTGAATAGTCAAGTCGCTGCCTGATGATATCTGTTGTTTGATTGAAACAAGTGGCTGTTTGTAGCAGCAGGATGTGACCATGTTTATATAACAATAAACAAGTATTATCAGCTCTTTTTATTGAGCACTATCTAACAACCTCGTTGAATTCATTAGTCCATTACTTTTGAATAAAAAAACCCGAGTAGTATATATATATATATATATATATATATATATATATATATATATATATATATATATATACTAGCATGAGTGCCAGGCGTAGCCCGGGTGTTTAGAGGTGTATGCTGAGCAAAAAAAAAAAAAAAAAAAAAGAAAAGAAGAAACGGTTAATTTTTTTAAATTTGACCTCTATTATGACCCCTTAAAATTTATTGTTTTGAGCTCAAATAAAGTTATTAAATTAGATCCATGTCCAAGGAACCTTTATCTAAAATTTCAAGAGTTTAGACTCCAAATTGTCGGAGGAGTTTGGTAGAGTTCTCAAAGGTCAAATCGTTTAACTTTGACCCCTTAACAGCCAAATTTCTGGCCGAAAACCGATCACATAGATTTTTCCAAATCTCAGTACTCTGTATATCAAATTTCGAGTCTGTAGACTTAAAATTGTCAGAGTTATTGTGTAGGGAAATGTACACAGACACAAACACATACACAAACAGACAGACATGTTCACTTTTATATATAAGTGAAAGTGTTTGTTTGTGTATTTGTGTGTCTGTGTACATTTCCCTACGCAATAACTCTGTCAATTTTCAGTCTACAGACTCGAAATTTGATATACAGGTTACCGAGATTTGGGAAAATCGATGTGATCAGTTTTTGGACAGAAATTTGGCGATTAAGGGGTCAAAGTTCAACGATTTGACCTTTGAGAACCCTACCAAACTCCTCCCACAATTTCGGGTCTAAGCACTTAAAATTTTAGATATAGGTTCCTTGGACATGGATCTAACTTTATAACTTGATTTGAGCCCAAAACAATAAATTTTAAGAGGTCATAATAGGGGTCAAAGTTAAAAAAAATTGACCTCTACGGTCTCTTCCAAATTACTTAGACAATTTCTGGTTTAAATATTTGAAATTTTACATAAAAGGTATTCAAAGATAGGTCAACCTTTTTCATCAGTTTGGGTCGAAAATTTTTAGTTACCAATATATAAATGTATGTATGTATGTCTGTTTGCATGTCTGCCTTAAACTTTCACTAGAGGTGACGGATTTTACCAAGATCAGTATCGTTTTAAAGTTCGATCTTTCATATGACAAATATCGAAAAATTGGCTAAAAACATTAATATCTTCCGCTTCAACTAGACACTTTTCTACAGGGGGTGGGGATCACTTTTTTCGCCGATATTTTTTAAAGTTATCCTGTCCTTTAGATTGTCTAGCCTTAATTTAAAAAAATATCACTTCCGGTTTGGCAGTGGTCGTAACAGCATAAACGCTAGGTTTTACCCCGTTCTTTTCCTCCTTTGGGTACGGGTTTGAGCCTGCCTTCCGGGCTGAAATGCTAGTATATATATATATATATATATATATATATATACACTAGCAGGCTGCCTGGCATTGGCCGGTCGTAAAATATGCTTAAATATATTATGTTGATTATATATATATATATATATATATATATATATATATATATATATATATATATATATATAAAGTGAACGTGTCTGCGTGTCTGTCTGTGTACATTTTCCTTCGCAATAACTCTGTCAATTTTCAGTCTACAGACTCGAAATTTGATATATAGGGTACTGAGATTTGGGAAAATCGATGGGATTTGTTTTCGGCCAGAAATTTGGCTGTTAAGGGGTCAAATTTCAACGATTTGACCTTTGAGAACTCTACCAAACTCCTCCGACAATTTGGGTTTAAACACTTGAAATTTTAGATATAGGTTCCTTGAACATGGATCTAATTTAATAACTCGATTTGAACCCAAAATAATAAATTTTAAGGGTCACAATAGGGGTCAAAGTTTAAAAAATTGACCGTTTTTTTTTTTTTTTTTTTTTTTGCTCAGCATACACTTCAAAACAACCGGGCAACGCCTGGCTCAAATGCTAGTATATATATATATATAGTCACCCAAATACAGTACTGTTTCGCTGTTTCACAGCTCATCAGTGCGGCTAGACAAACAACTACCTCACACACAGGATAATGCCAATATTTTTCCTGATTCCACTACAATTACTGATTCTATACTAAATTCCCGATTCTGAAACAAATAGTGATTCTGATTCTTTATAAATCTCTAAATATTTAACAATAGAGTGGTTACTTTTTTTCCTGATTACCATAAAAACACATGTTAAATATGCATGTATTTTCTTCAAGCATAAAAAAACAAACATGTGGGGATGATCTATAGATGTTAGTTTTACTGGTGGTTTAAAAATCAATAAATATTTATTATTTTATCATTAAAACCAGTGACGGAAGATTTCGCTTTAAACAAAATGAAATAAATCAATTAGACACATATTTTTCCAATTCCAATACGCTCAAAAGTTCTGAATTTTCCGATCCCAGTTTATATATATATCTCTTTTCACACCAAACAAGGAATATTATCACTTGGATCGTAAGGGGGTCACTATTTGGGATCATATCTAACCGGAGACTGTGGGGGTTTGAAGAGTGAGATGTCTGTTCACATTACCCCCTTTTATCATTTGCATGTCAAGTAAGAGAGATATGAAGGATGTAGGGATTATTCAAACTGGATAAATGTTGCCATTTCCATACTTGTGTTGATGATGTAAATATCCAGTTTAACATTAGTGAGAGGATTATCCACATCACAAACCTTGATTGTGTTCTACTTAACTTTGTATTTCCAATGTCAAATCACCTCTCCATACATGTTGCCTATCATTTTCCTCATAAAGAACTCAGGGATATTACATTGAATTATTTGTTACTAGCATGTGTGTGTGTGGGGGGGGGGCATGACCCGGTCGTACCCCCCCCCCCCGAACTTGGGTGCTATTAGCCAGAAGTGAAATTGAAGGCAAAATTTTGTAAGCAAAAAGAAAAAGAAAATGCCGTGTGCTGGCCATGAACTTGTACAACTTAAGTTAGTAAGCGAACACGTTATCGATGGCACCACAAGGACGCAGATGCTGTCACCGGTACAAATTTAGCTTTTCAAAATGAAAGAACATAATGACGGTTCACGCGTGCGCAGTGTCGAAACCAAGGTTTTTATCTGACCCCCACCACTCCCTTCAAACAAAACAACATTTCTACACAAAATAATTGACGACTTTTTCCATTTTTTTTTATCTTACGTGTCCGAGAGATCGATCTACAGAATGATATGAGCAGATTGAGACTGAAAGAATACCCAACACTAACTCTTAACCATTACGAGTAATATTACGAAGACTAAAATACAGATACAATGATACTAAACCTTATGTCTAGAATTCATATTTCAATCTGAATCCATTGCATAATTTTGATTAAAAATAAAATATCTTAAATTTAAGAGTTAATTGATATCTTTTTCTTTTTTCTTTAGACTTGGAGGGTAGGGTTACTGCTTATCAAGGCATAGAAGCCACTCTAGGATAAGGGTTAATAAGTGTTAGTTATAAGTGATAAGACAACATGATCAGTAATGGTGGAATCTGGGTAGGGCTTAATTATTTAACACCACGGCTCAACAGGAATTTATTTATATTAGGCTTGAAAACAGCAATGTTATAGTCAGCCAGAAAGCAGCCCTGTGGTATTCCACAGACGGGCAAATTTAGGAAAGAAACTCTGCTCGTGGAAATTTTATTTAGTTTAAAACAAAGATAACAAGTGAGGGAAATTGTTGACAGTTATGTCTAGACGGGTATTTGTTGCAAACTTTTACAGGAGGAGGTGAACTATAGCCTAGTGACTATGAATGGATGAAATTTTAGTAAAATGTGAAAAAACTTGGTTACATATATATATTAAAAAGTTTGACTCGTGTCCAAGTAACCTACATCTAAAATTTCAAGTGTTTAGACCCAAAATTGGTGGAGGAGTTTGGTAGAGTCTGCAAAGGTCAACTCTTTCAACTTTTACCTCTTGGCAGTCAAATTTTTGCCCAGAAACTGATTAAAAAGCTTGCTGCATGTCTTTATGTAAAATTTCAAATATTTAGACCCAAAATTTGCTGAATAGTTTGCTAGAGACTGCAAAGGTCAAATCTTTTGAACTTTGACCTCTTGGTAGCCAAAAACTTATTAAAAAGCTGGCCCTATGTATGAATACACTTTATGTAAAATTTCAAATGTTTAGACCAAAAATTGGCTGAGAGGTCCAAATTTTTTTAAACTTTGACTCTTAACATTCATTGTTTTGGGTTCAAATCAAATTAAAAAGTTTGATTCATGTCCAAGGAATCTACATCTAAAATTTCAAGTGTTTAAGACCAAAATTGGCAGAGGAGTTTAGTAGAGTTTTCAAAGGTCAAATCGTTGAACTTTGACCCATTGACAGCCACATTTCTGGCCAAATATGAATAAAAAAGATTTTCCCAAATCTCAATATGTCTCATGTCAAATCTCGAGTCTGTAGACTGAAAATTGACAGAGTAATTTGGTAGGGAAATGTACACACACAGAGACAATTTCACACACACATATATATATATATATATATATATATATATATATATATATATATATATATGTACTAGCATGGGTGCCCGGCGTTGCCTGGGTATTTGCTGGTAAAAAACAAAAAAAAAAAAACAGTTAAGTTTTTTTAACTTTGACCCCTATTATGACCCCTTAAAATTTATTGTTTTGAGATCAAATCAAGTTATTAAGTTAGATCCATGTCCAAGGAACCTATAGCTAAAATTTCAAGTGTTTAGACCCCAAATTGTCGGGGGAGTTTGGTAGAGTTCTCAAAGGTAAAATCGTTGAACTTTTGACCCCTATACAGCCAAATTTCTGGCCGAAAACTAATCACATAGATTTTCCCAAATCTCAGTACTCTGTATATCAAATTTCGAGTCTGTAGACTAAAAATTGACATTATCAATGGACCAGAGGTCATCTCGTCAGTGTCAGACAAGGCCAAACTATTTGCAAAGAACTTTGCAGCTAATTCTACCCTATGCGACGAAGGCCATCAACTCCCCATATTTCCTCCTATAACACAGAACAAGCTAGGTAACATACAAATATCAGTGCATGAGGTCGCCAAGCTAATAAAAAACCTAGATTCCAGTAAAGCAACTGGCCCTGATGGCATCCCAATTATAGTGTTAAAAAAGCTTCAACCAGAACTTGCTCCCATACTTACGAAACTATTTAAGCGCTGCCTTTAGGAGAAGTGCTTTCCGACTCCCTGGAAGACCTCATCAGTTTGCCCTGTATTTAAGAATTCAGGTGATAAGTCATCTCCCTCTCAGTACAGACCAATAAGTCTTCTCTGTGTTATGAGTAAGTTGCTGGAATCAATATTAAATAGAGAAATAGTCAACCACCTCAGCAGGAATAACCTTCTTAGTGACACACAATATGGTTTCCGCTCTGCAAGATCTACCGCAGATGTGCTGACGGTTATATCCCACAGGATTAGTGAATCTCTTGACAAAGGCTTCCTTTCTAGGGCAATTGCTCTTGACATATCAAAGGCCTTTGACAAGGTATGGCATAAGGGTCTACTTCACAAGATTTCCAGCTACGGTATAACGGGAAATGTTTTCTCAATCATTAAATCATTTCTCTCCGATAGGCTCATAAGAGTAGTGGTAGATGGACAAAAATCGGAGGCCTTCAATATAAATGCTGGAGTCCCTCAGGGGTCAATCCTGGGCCCAACTCTCTTCCTGATCTACATCAATGACCTCCCTAAACACATACTTAAATCATTCGTTGACATCTATGCTGATGACACGACCATCTATGGCAACACATCAAAGGCTGTAAATGACGAAGTTCTCTCGGATTCTCTCTCCTCTGATCTCGAGCGCGTGGTTCAGTGGGGGAAGATGTGGCTAGTTACCTTTAATGCATCCAAAACCAAACTCCTATCCTTACATCATCAACGCTCTGATCCCCAGCTGGCATCAATTGTGATGGATGGCTCTCGCCTGGGTGAGGCCCTGTGTTTTGACAAGCTTCTGGGTTTGACCTTTACTCCTGATCTGAAATGGAACACGTACATCAAGTCTGTTGCCAAGGTCGCTGGAAAGATGGTGGGATCCTTCTACCGCTCCAGAAGATATCTCACTACTGATGCAATCCTCTATCTATATAAAAGCCAAGTACGGCCAAGGATGGAATACTGTTGCCATATCTGGGCAGGAGCTGCCAAAAACAGCCTATCATGCCTTGACAGAGTACAAAATAGACTTCGTGGTTTAGTGGGGGATGCCCTTTTCTCTACCCTGCAACCCCTCTCCCACAGAAGAGACGTTGCGAGCCTATCCTTGTTTTATCGTTATTTTCATGGCAGGTGCTCGTCTGAACTCCAATCCCTGGTCCCCCCTCGCCAATCTTTCACGAAAAACACCCGTCTAGCTGAATCCACTGTGAAAAATTTCCCCCACTCTATATCTGTGCCTAAATCAAAACGCGGATTTCATGAACAAAGCTTCTTTCTTAGAACTGCACGCCTGTGGAACTCTGTTCCGTCTGCCTGCTTCCCTCCGGACTACAACTTGGATGTCTTCAAGTCTAATGTTAACGAATTCCTAATGAACCGCCCCCCCTAATTAAACACTTCATCAAATCTCCTCACTAACGTAATGTACTTGGAATAACCCTTATCCCTGAGTGGCTTCCAGGCCTTGATAAGTGGTGATCACTGTGTAAAAAAAAAAAAAAAAGAGTTATTGCGTAGGGAAATGTACACAGACAGACACACAGACACGTTCACTTTTATAGATATATAGATATATATAAGGAAAAAGGATAGAAAAACAGTAATATAAATATATATATGGGATGATTCCAATATTTTTCATGATTCAAATACAAACTGATTCTGTACTAAATTCCTGATTCTGATACAAATACTGATTCCGATTGTTTATAAATCTCTAAATATTTAACTATAGAGTTGTTATTTTTTTCCCGATTATTGTTAAAACACATGTTAAATGTGCAGATATTTTCTTAAGCATAAAAATAACTTGTTGGAATTGATTCAAAGATTTTAGTTTTACTGATAATTAAAAATCAATAAATATTTATTATTTTATTATTACTACTAGCAGTGGAAGATTTTTCTATAAACAAAATCAAATTAAAAAGGACAATTAGGCCCAAAAGTTCTGATTTTTCTGGTTCCGATTAATCATCCTAGCACTAATATGTATTTTTTGTATAAATATAATATATATGCATAATATATATAATATATATGTATATAATATATATATGTATGTATATAATGTATTTCTGGCTGATCGATTATAAGATGGATGACAGGATGAGAGACCCCCCCCCTCTCCACTGGATTAAATAAAAGGTTCCATTCGAAATTTCATGCAGATTCCAGTTTGTCAGAAAGATTCCTGAGTTTGACAGGATGCACCTGAAGAAGATCGGAGGTTACATCAATTAAAAAGTTTTGAAAATAACACTCTAGATGAGATGGGAACAGTAGTCGGAAGAATTCAAATAATACGAAGGCTACATGGTTTGCATGTTGAACCCATTTTTTTTTTTTTTTTCCTCTGGGACCATGTTCGATCTGTTGTAATAGAACACTGATAACTGATAAGGAAAAACATTAAGTGCTTCTAAGTTTATTATCAGTTTTGAAAGCCATGATATGGTTGAAGTATATGAAAGTGTTTTTTATGGGGATTAGACCTTCACTTCTGTCAGCCTTACCTGTGTCTTTGAGCATTGCTTAAAAATGCATATTAGGACTGAGAAGATGAAACTCGCTTCGACGACAGTTGGTTAGAGTTAGTATTTGGACATATAGTTGTATCTTAGCATACTTAAGATACTCATTATCATTATTGTCGTTTTACACCTGTTTCTATGCTAGCATGGGTTGGACTAATACATATATACATACATATACATATATACACAGACACACACACACAATTTTATATATATAAGTGTAATTAAAAACTGTAAATCAGAAATTTACAAGTACAAATTTATTTTTCGACAGAATACCTCCAATAAAAATAAGGGTGGTGAAATATCCTTATTCCACGGAGTTTCAAAGAATGCAATGTTCTTCTCGTCAGAGGATAGAAACTGGTTAAAACAGATTATATATATAGAGTTATAATCTGCTGGTTTTAGCACTTTCTGAAACTGCATTTTATGATGGTGGTCATAAAATGTACAATTTGCTTGTAAAATAACGTTTGCATATAGTATTTGTGTAGCATAATTTTTTTAGAAATGTTCATAGAAAATTTGTCAGGGGGTATAAACAAACAAGAAAGAAGGGAAAATGTATATATCATGAATTGAAAGATGAATATATATTTATTTTGGAGTTTTAAAACAGTTGGAAAAAGATCCTGGTAAATATTTGAAGGGAATTAATCCTAAGTGGTTGCCATTTTTTTAAAACTCTTAATCTGTAAAACCTTGAAATTAGATCTATTGTCAGGGAAAAGAGGAATAAACACAGAAAGTAAACACCAAGTTCTCTTCAACGCTAGACTCCTTGGTCATTCTTCAGTAAGTAGGTCGACCACAGTGGTCAAGTTTTGTGGGAGGGGTATAGCTACAGGAGAAAGGTTGGGTTACAGGGGAAGACAGGGAATGGGGGGAAAAATAGAGGGACTTTTGTGTTTGAGGGAGGAGTGACTGTTGCTTATAGGGGATAGAGATAAACAATTAGGGCTTAGATATATAGGTATAAGGAAATTTAGAATGTTGACAAAACTAACTTAATTGGATGAATTCTATAAGATGGTATTAATTAAATTCAATATAAGTTGACATTAAAATGTATATTTTCTTTTAGAGCAAAAGTTTCAAATGAAAAGGTCAGGTATCATGGTTCAATTGTGCTTTAAACAAAAAAATTCATTTTGAAAGCGCCCCTGTCATAATCAAGAACCTACTGTTGATTTTATATGTTGGTTCTTTTGGCTTGTGCTATAAAAAAAACTTCTCAAATGCACTTGTGATGTTAGGCTGTTTAAGGGGTTAACTTATCAAAATCATCTGTTCCTTCTTTCATCCAATTATTTTGATTATCGATACTTATTGAAGACATTCCGATACAAAACCTATCTAAGAACACTTTCAGGCACATAAATTACCTTTGTGCAAAATTTCATAAAAATCGGCCTGGCTGTTTTCAAGTCCACAGGGAACAAACACACACAAAGTTCATTTTATATAATAGTAAAGAGAAAGAGAGAGAGAGAGAGAGATTATATATCAATATACATACTCATACACATATATATATATATATGTACACACATACATATATATACATACACACATATAAATATATATATGCACACATCCACATATATAAACACACACAGACACATATATATTCCTTTCTAACAAACTGACATACTCTACTCTCTATTGTGTTTGTATTGAGTTTTTTATTTGGTTGGGATTAATATATTAATATATAGACTAGTTGGATCTGTGAAAATTCCACAGCAGCATCTTTCATATGTAATATATTGCTGCTAGGCATTCTGAGCACGTTCAGCATGTCTGAAGACACCATCATATTATCCTAGTCCTTTTGTTAAAACTGTATCACCCCACCCTTTACTAAAATAATAACTTTGATATATTCTCTGGACTGATTATATCATTACAAACACACCAATCAAGTAACTCGCATTTCATCATTTTTCATAATTCTTGGATACGTTAGTAATTTCGACAATCATTTTTCATAATTTTAACCCAGATTATTGCCTCCCCCTCCTTACTAAAATAATAACTTTTATATTACCAGGGCTGATTATTTCATTACAATCACATCAATCAATTCCAGGTATTCTCATAGTATATATGTTCCACCTATCTTATCCAATCCTGGGTGACACTGCGTATTCTTTTTTTTTTTTTTGTTTTTTACAAGGAAATTACCACTTACCAAGGCCTGGAGGCCACTTGGGGATAAGCATTATTGCGTGTACAGTAATCAATAGGATAATATCGTAGTAATCGCTAGTAATGGAGATCTGATGAAGTGTCTTACTTAAGGGGGCGGTTCATCAGGAATTTGTTTATGTTGGACTTGAAGACATCCAAGTTGTAGTCAAGTGGGAAACAGACAAACAGAAGAGAGTTCTACATGCATGCACTTCTAAGAAAGAAGCTTTGTTCATGGAATCTACGTTTTGATTTAGACACAGATAAAAAGTGGGGAAAATTACTGACAGTGGTTTCAGCTAGACGAGTGTTTTTCGTGAAAGATTGGTGAGGGGGGACCAGAGATTGGAGCTCAGACGAGCACTTGCCATGGAAATAACGATAAAACAATGACATGCTCGTAACGTCCCTTCTGTGGGAGAGAGGTTGCAGGGAAGAGAAAAGGGCATCCCCCACTGGAGAAAAGGGCATCCCCCACTAGGCTACACAGTCATTTTGTACTCTGTTAAGGTAGGATAAGCTGTTTTAGCAGATCCTGCCAAGATATGGCAGCAGTACTCGATCCTTGGATGTACTTGGCTTTTATATAGATAGAGAATTGCATCAGCAGTGAGATATCTACTGGTGCAGTAGAAGGATCCCACCATCTTTCCAGCAACCTTGCCAACAGATTTGATGTACGTGTTCCATTTCAGATCAGGAGTAAAGGTATATATCTTCCACCTATCTTCTTATTCAATACCAGTCGATGCTGGGTATGCTGCTACTATATGTTTTCCATCTATCTCATTCAATCCTGGCAACGCTGGGTATTCTGCTAGTATATATTTGCAATTATCTCATCCAATCCTGGGATTGACTTCCCACTGTTTAAAATATACATGAAATAAAGTAATGTTTAAATCGTAAACTCTTTCAGCTATTTCTGCAAATGACTTTATATCCCCAACCCACTGTTAAAAATATACATGAAATAAAGTAATGTTTAAATCATAAACTGTTTCAGCCATTTCCGGGACAGACTTCTTATTCCCCCTTCGACTGTTAAAAATATACATGAAATAAAGTAATGTTTAATGCGTAAACGGCTTCAGCCATTTCGGGAAGTGACTTCATATACCCCATCCCACCGTTAAAAATATACTTGAAATAAAGTAATGTTTAAATCATAAACTGTTTCAGCAGCTTTTCGAAATTAATGCATAAAAACATTAATACGATCAGTTAGAGATTAGGCAACCATTACTTCAACATGAATTTCTGAGTGTAGTATTAGTTTCAGCATTCCAGTGACTTTAATCCCTCCCCTCTTTAAGAAGAGTTTTTACAATTACTGCCATGAGGATATTAAGGACAAAAATATAAACTCAGGATTACTTGATATATTTACGTGATTTTTGGAATGTTACAAATAAGCCCCTAGCATGCACTGATCCATTTACCTGATTTTTGGAATCAGCAGTACATCCACATGATTTTTGGAATATGACATCTTATGTCAATGTAGAACATCATAAATATGTTATATGCATCTTTTTTAACAGAAGATAATGACGTCATCACCGGAAGTAAACATGTCAGACTATCATCCACACCTTACTCAAAAAAAAGGAGATTATGCATGGGATCTCATTAAACACTCACCAAATCCATTAACATTTAGTATAATCTATATATTAATATGATAGCGTGCGTGTTCTTAAATCTCCACCAATGAAATTTGCCAGAAAGCATGACACACAAAAGAACACAGACGCTATCGTATTAATATATAGATATTATCATTTATATCAGGTTGAAGTTTATACTTGCTTGTATCAGGTAAACATTCCTTTCCCATTACCTGTATTGTTCTTTATATATATATACATATATATATATATATATATATATATATATATATGATGATTGCAACGTCTTGTCAGACGAGTGCCACTTCCTCAGACATTTAAAATCCATGAGCCCAAATACCTGAGGGAGTATCTATACAAAGATGATGTTACAGAGTCTTAGCTTTGTACGACAGCTCTCTCGGTTCAAAATGTTGAGATCCAGCAACAAGCAAGAGCAAGATAGCCAGCAACAAATTAAACGGCAGACCAGCTTAATGCAGGTACTGGTCTTCCGCTTTATGGTTTTTTAAATCAGAGATTTGCTTCTCTTAGAAAGGTTGCCTTCACCACGGCTTACGGGAGCCCTCTCTACCCCAATACGCATATACACACACACAAATATACACGGTGCTAGTTGGCCGTTGACCCAGAAAAAGAGTTCATTCGCCCTTTGGAAGGTCTTGTTTTTAATCCTTCAGGGAGACTAGCCGCCCTCCTCACCAAACAAGTCTGGTGAGGGAACCAGTTTAGTCGCCAGTGACCCGACCATGAGGCAGGTAGTACTGGGTTACATGGTACCAGTAGCATATGACATGACCTGACATAATATATATATATATACCTACATGTTTACACTATATATACATACAAGCAGGCCGCCCGTCATTGTCTGGTCATAAAATATGCATAAATATATTTTAATTCTGAGACATGTACATGTGAGTATTATGTTTTTTCTAAACAGTTCAATTCTTGTAAGTGAAAAAAATACTTGAGCTGAGATCAGAAACCAAAACCTAAAGGCAGTGAGTCAAGCACAATAACCATTAGGCCAGCCTGACACAATCTTTAAAAAGTGTTTTCAAACCTATTTATTTTAAGATAACGAAGTCGTCATGTTTCACAACCATGCATACGCAGTCGAGAAACAGTTGACAAACAGATAAAAATCTGATGACCCCCCCTATGTACCAAGATCTCAATTTCATCCATTTAGCAGTATTTTTTTTTTTTTCAGATGAAAATCGATTAAAAAATTTTTCACGTGTTTGAATACCCTATATACTAAATTTCAAGTTTGTAGATAAAACATTGTTGAGTATATAGGTTGAGAAGTGTCCTCACACACACATTCTCACTTTCATGTGTGTGTGTGTGTGTGTGTGTGCATGTGTGTACATATATACAATGACATGCATAAGCATTTGATACATGTTATTTTGTTATAAATTTAGTTTACGTTCACCATTTTGCTTGATATTTACCAAGTAATATCTTGTGAACTTGTTTTAGCTGTATGTGGAAGGAAAATTAAAAACATGGTTGAATTCATTTTTTTTTTTTAATCAAGGTTCAAAATTACCCCATGCAAAAGTATTGGATGCATCAATTTAATATTTTGTTTTGTTTTACTGTTTAATATTTTCTAAGTAATATTTTATAAAGCTGTTTTAGTTATATGTGGAAGGAAAATTCTGTTTTGTTTCACTGCTTCAACGCACTTTCTATAGTCGTCCACAAGTTTTTTTTCACACTGATCCACCATTATGTTACCCTTAGTATAATTCCTCTAATTGTTTGGGTCATGGATATGACATTAAACTATATCCAGTGGTGAGGCCCCAGCTTGTGGGCTTTGGGGAGTGTGGAGCCACCCTTTAATTGCTATTGCTCCCAGGTCCACTCTGACCTGGAGTGGTAGTACCTGTTAGGATCCCAACTATAGGTTAAATAGAAACTGACTTGAAAACAACGAATATATTCTATTCAAAAATTTTTCTTCCGAATCTTTGGATTCGGTATTTAATAACCTGAAAAGGGTTGATATGCCGTAAAACAAAAACAACCAACCAACCATCTTATTGTTTGATATTTTGTGGATTCCGTTTATGAACTTTAACCTTCAAAGTATTCCACAAATTCTCAAATGAAGTCAGGAGACAGACTTAAATCCAACAGAGAGTACTAATACCATTATTTTCAAATCATTTCTTTGTAAGCTTTGCAGTATGTTTGCGATCATTTTCATGTTGAAACATGAAATTCCAACCATGTCCTGAGAAGTTGCAGATTTCGAAAGGTTCTTCTCTAGAACTTTCTTGTACATGTTACCATTAACTCTAGCATGAATAACTTATAACTCACCAGTGCCTTTGGATAAAAAGCATCCCCATATCATAATGGAACCCCCTCCCCCAAAACTTAACTGTGGGGATGGTATTGTGCTTGTTGAAGGCAGTGCCATTTTTTCACTAAACGCTTTTCGCTGCATTCCTTCTGAATAGTTCAACTTTTGTTTCATTCAATCAGATGATCTTTTCCCAAAATTGCATAATTTTTCTTTTTAAAAATTTTGACAAACTTCAATCGGTCTTTGAGATGTTTGGTTTTTAGTAAAGGACCTTTTCCTGGTGATCTTGAATGAAAGCCTGTACAATATAGAGATATGCTAATGGTATCCTTGCTTACATTAATCCCAGTACCCTCAAGATAAGGTTGTTAATTTCAGAATGAGTAATGAAGGGTTATTGGGGGTAGGGGAGGCACATTTCTGCTGATCCACCTGCAAGTACTTTCATTTATTTTTCTCAGTCTTCCATTTCTTGGAAGGTTTGCTGTACCATCACTATTTTTTCTGATGACATTTCCTACTGTACTAGTAGAACTAGATTAATTTCTTTGCTAATTTTTCGGTAACCTTGTTCTCCTTTGTGACATTGAATGATTCTATCTTGCATATCTCTGAATAATTCTTTAGTTTTTGCCGTCTTAATCGCTGAATAATAGAATGCACATCGAAAAGTCAGATGACCAGTTGCACTATTTTGTACACAACTGTGTACTGCTGTGATTGGTCAGAGATAACATCCCAATACTATTGAAAATTTGAATATTTAGTCTTTTAAAATACAAAGTTTTGAACTTTGAAAAAAAAAAAAAAATGAATTCAACCATGTTTTTAATTTTCCTTCCACATACAGCTAAAACAACTTCACAAGATATTACTTGGTAAATATCAAGGAAAATGGTGAACGTAAACTAGAGTTATAGCAGAAAATGACATGTATCCAATTTGTGCCCAGAACTTGAATAGACAGGAGAGAACTTGAATACCTACTAGACACCATCCTTGAGTGTCTAAGGTTTCTCTGTACAGGGGTTTGTTAGGACAACCTAGTATGAGGATATTTTTCCCTAGACATAAACCCTGACTAAATATTCAAAATCACTTAATATTCATAGCCAAAATAAGATCCTTATGGATAAGTGGCTTTTACAAGGAATGGTGAATCTTCTCTAAGTGATGTTACCTCAAGTAATAACACAAAGCTGGATACTTCACCAGACTAGATGAATTCTTGTTCTGGAATCGGGTAAGATCAAAAAACCAAAAAGAAAGATATATTATAAAATATATAAATCGTGAATTGCGGAGAGGCTAATTATGTTATCAAATTCAGTACTAATTACTAAGTCCGTGTTTGAACAGTAAAGGAAGAATTTTAATGACATATTTGAATATCTATGTATCTCATATAGAGATCATGTCTTAGCCCCTAAGAAAGAGCCCCTTTTCGCATAAAAGGTCACTTATATATACACTAGCGAGGGTACCCGGCATTGCACAGGTGTTTGGAGGTGTGTGTTGAACTCAAAAAATGTGTTAGTAGGCTGGCAGGTTTGAACCCGTGATGAACCCGTGATGCAAAGGCAGAAGGAAAAGAAAGTAAAAGAAAATGTACAAAGCCATAGGAAGTGGAAAGCGTTCAAATTTAGCGATGTCAATCAAAATGTTGACTTGCTAAGTGAATGCAGAAATGAACATTGGCTGAAGGCCAGTTAAGCTTTCTCCGTTTCATAATTTGTTTCTCCACGATGATGGGAAAAACCAGTTCTCCCCAAGAGGGAGATCTTCAAATGAATAGCAATTGTTTGATATGAATTATTTTCCCCACAGTGATCAAAGCTAATTGCTTTTCTGGAGGTCCCGGCTGAGAAGGTCGGCAAATGACGTTCGCTTTTTGATTCAGTTTCGCTTTTATACAAAAAAAACGAACAAGCACGCAACAGGACAAAATAGCATGAATTTTATAAAAGTCACTCAAATAAAAGATATAGACAATCTTCATTCGCAAATCTTAGATATTACAATCTAGGGAGTATATAAAAAGTTCTAAAATATAGTACCCCCCACCCGAGAAAAAATCCTTTGCTAGACATACAAAAACACGTGCGGCCGTTTTGTCTTTTATATATATACTAGCGGGAGGTACCCGGCGTTGCCCAGATGTGTGTGTTTTTGGGTAAATGAAAACAAAAATCGTTGGTTGTTTTAAAAAAAAAAACGAACCTTGATGCACAGTTGGAAAATAATATAGTGTGAAAAAAAAAAACATGCGGCTTGGCAGGTGCCCGTTTTTGACGAGTTAATGACGTCAACTTGGAGTGCGGGACAGTGTTTTATTTACCGCGAGTCTTTTTTTATACAAAAAAGCTTAATGCACATGCGACGATCAAAAATTGTTGAATATCTATCTTTTTGAAAGTCGGGCAAATTAAATAGACAGGTGACCCCGGTTGTTAACTCGTAGATATTATCATTTAGGCGTGATATAAAAAGTTTTAAGAAGTTGTGAGGCGATCGATCAGTTCTCGGAAAAACGCACACACAAACATTTTGCCTTTTATATTTATAGATGTATTTCCATGTGCTAAAACGTTTTCAACTTAAATTCCATGCAATTATGCAACAAATAGAAACTATGCATAAATAGAATTCAGAGTAATATTTAAATGAAACCAATCATTTAAAAAGCAAGCTTAAAAAATTGAATAAGTAATTAATTAACGCTCATTTTTTAAAAGGAATATGCAAATTAGTTAAACTTCATGTAGTTGCTCGCATATCCATGACTGAGTATATTAAGAAGTTTGTTTTAATAATTTTTAAATAGAAAAAGTAGGCTTTTAATGTCCATGTCAGAGCAAGAAAAAGACTCAACTTTATATATATTAGTAGATAGCTAAAAGCACACAGATGGATAGATAGATATGAGCAGGAAGTGTGATATATATATTTTGGTGCAAGTAAAGGAAGTAAGTCTAGCAGATATGCCTCGTTATAAAATTCAGAAAATTTAGATCAAAAACCGGTGAAGCTACCGAAAAGTAACCCTTTGAATGAAGATGGATATAAACAATATTTTTAAAATTATATATATTTAGATGGAAACATATATAAACAATATATTTTTTTGAAAATAATTTCCTATTTAATTAAAAAATAGATTGTAAACATATAGAAAATTTTTTGAAAAGAATTATTGAAAAATATTGCAAAGTGTGTTTACATACCTGGTTCTTTCGGTTAATAGGGGCGCCTCCGAGCCCCACCCCCAAAAAAGACAACAAAAAGAAAAAAGGCTTTAGTGTTTTTTACTTATTTTAAAGCTTTTTTTTTTTTAAGTTCGAAACCCAAGTAGTGCCTAGTTGTTAACTTAGAACAACTAGGGTGTATGGCGGAAATTTCTTTTTAATGTATTGTAATGCTTTTGTTCGGGCAAATGTCACATGACCTAACTTTTCAGAGTTTTCAGAAAGAGGCTCATCTGCTAGACCTACTTCCTTTACTTGCACCTTTATTTGAATATAATATACACACACACAACTATATGTATATATATATTAGTGTATAGCTAAATACACCTGGAGATGGATAGATACGATTGTGACACGATATATATACATATATATATGACTGTATAGAAACATAGATTTGAAGACGCTGTAAAATGAAGAGAATGATTATAAATAGGTAAGCAGGAAGATGGATATATAAGTAGAAGATGAAGATCTATTTCTTTGTTTAAAGCCTTTTTGTAATTACAGAAGGAAGACTTGAAACGTTAATTTTAAACCTTTGCATCATTCTGCATCCAGAAATAATGGCATTTTACGGTTGGATCCAATACAAACGTGAGAAAACATGTACCTGGTTAACGATAGTATTTTATTGGGTGTTTTGATTAAAAAAACAAAAACAAACAGAACATTTATTTCTGATTCTTAAGAACTCCACAGATTAATAATATAAAAGTATTCTTGCGGGGGGGGGGGGGGTAGCCTTTTTTTTTAACCACCATACATCAGTATCACATAATAAAAGACAAAACAAATCGTTTCTAATGTGTTGTTGAAAACCCTTCTGAAAAAAAAAAAAAAAACAAAAAACAAACAAAAACATTTGGTGCATATAAAAGAAATCTACAATAATTTCATGATGTTAAAAAAAGTGAAAGATTGAATTACCGTTAAGTCAAGGCCATTGTTATTTAAATAAATAATTGACCCAGTTTGATTAGAATCTTCCAAGTGGTTCCAGAGTTAATGGTATATTCCTGTGGAATCAAAAAGAGAGAAAAAAATTTAATTAAAATGAATCTACAGTAAAAGCATTCGGTTCCAATTTTTTTAAATCTTTCTTTCAATTGTATACCAAAATTTTATCTTTCTTAATAGTTATTTTATTTTTCTTTGGTAGCAATCCTAAATCAAAATTTAATTTTCTTTGGTGGCTATCCCAAATCAAAATTTATTTTTCTTTGGTAGCTATCCTAAATCAAAATTTAATTTTCTTTGGTGGCTATCCCAAACCAAAATTTAATTTTCTTTGGTAGCTATCCCAAACAAAAATTTATTTTTCTTTGGTAGCTATCCCAAACCAAAAATCCTATTATCTCACAAAACTCATACAAAAGTTCAAATTTTGACTGTTCATATAGAATTCATTTCAACAGCTAGCACACTGAATCTTCTTAATATGGTTCATATGCACAGTAGCAAGATCGAGCTAATTTTTTGTTTTAATATAAAATCATTAAAAAAAAACTCATATTTCAGACATTTATAAACAGCCAGAAACACAATTTAATAATAGGGCAAATATTTTATTCACATTGGAAGATAAGTTGCATGCACATATAAACCCCGTCATTATGACAGGGGCTTTTTTCTCTTTAAGAGGGGACTGTTTTTATATGCATAGGGAGACACTATACCGTGTGCATTAATAAAAAAAATTTAAAAAAAAACTCTAACATAAAAAAATAAATCGTTTGTCAGTGAAAATAGTAATTAACCTAGAAGTAACCTAAAAAAAAAAAAAACAACTCTATATAACGAAAGAGAAAGAATTGTACATTTATTAAGAGAAAAAATTTAAATATTGTTGACATCTAAATTTTATCAACATAACCAAAAACAATGAACAAGTTATTGCAAGTGGAAACTGAATGGAATTTTACTATTTTTTTTTTTTACAAGGAAATCACCACTTATCAAGGCCCGGAGGCCACTTGGGGATAAGCATTATTGCGTGTACATTAATCAATGGGATAATATCGTAGTAATCGCTAGTAATGGAGATCTGATGAAGTGTCTTACTTAAGGGGGCGGTTCATCAGGAATTTGTTTATGTTGGACTTGAAGACATCCAAGTTGTAGTCAAGTGGGAAACAGACAAACAGAAGAGAGTTCCACAGGCATGCACTTCTAAGAAAGAAGCTTTGTTCATGGAATCTACGTTTTGATTTAGACACAGATAAAAAGTGGGGGAAATTACTGACAGTGGTTTCAGCTAGACGAGTGTTTTTCGTGAAAGATTGGTGAGGGGGGACCAGAGATTGGAGCTCAGACAAGCACTTGCCATGGAAATAACGATAAAACAATGACATGCTCATAACGTCCCTTTTGTGGGAGAGAGGTTGCAGGGAAGAGAAAAGGGCATCCCCCACTCACTACTTATCAAGGCCTAGCGGCCACTCGAGGATAAGGGTTAAAGAGTGTACAGTGGTCAAAAGGACACTATCATAGTAATTGTTATTTGTGTAAATTTAGTAAAATTGGATTACTTAAGGGGAACGGCTCATCAAGAACTTGTTTACATTAGACTTGAAGACGACCATATTGTAGTCAACTTGAAAGCAGGAAAACGGAACAAAGTCCATGAGCCCAAAAACGACTTTTTTTTTTTGGTCCTACCAGTGAATTCACCCGCTCAAGCAGGCATGACACTGAAGATGGTCATTGAGATCAATTATTACATACTTCCAGCATTTCAAGCCTCCACGCGTCACAACTTTTCCATCGCCACAGGACCACTTTTATAGACAAATACCTGAGGGAGTATCTATACACAGATGTTGTTACAGAGTCTTAGCTTTGTACGACAGCTAAGTCTCTCCCTAGGTTCAAAATGTTGAGATCCAGCAACAAGCAAGATAGCCAGCAACAAGTTAAACTGCAGACCAGCTTAATGCGGGTACTGGTCTCCCGCTTTATGGTTTTTTCAAAGAGAGATTTGTTTCTCCTAGAAAGGTTGCCTTCACCACGGCTTACAGGAGTCCTTTCCACCCCAATACACACACAAACATACACACAAACATACACGGTGCTAGTTGGGTGTTGACCCCGAAAAAGGGTTCATTCGCCCTTTGGAAGGTCTTGTTTTTAATCCTTCAGGGAGACTAGCCACCCTCCTCACCAAACAAGTTTGGTGGGGGTACCAGTTTAGTTGCCGGTGCCCGAACATGAGGCAGGTAGTATTGAGGTACATGGTACCAGGAGCATATGACATGAACTGACATATATACATACATATATATATATATATATATATATATATATATATACATACATGCATACATACATGCATATATACATACATATATATACATGCATCTATACATACATACACACATATACATGCATATATACATACACACACACATATATATGCATACATACATATACATGCATAGATACATATACATGCATACATACATATACATGCATACATACATGCATACATACATACATGCATATATACCTTACCAAGAAATCACTTCACCAACGAGACTCTAAAAACTTTAACACTAAGACTCGAATTTTAAAGTAACATTTATTTTTTTTATGACGTGCAATTTTTATTCAAGTGGGATAGTACTTATATAATATTACTGCCAGTATTATCTTGTAAGACTTATAATCAGAGGTTTCCATACTAGTTGATTGTTAGATAATTTTATTCTGAAGAGTATATATACAATTTGGGGTTATTATTTTCCAGAGGTAAGATAACCAGTGAAGTATAATGAGGTTAATACAAGAGTGCTCAATACCGAGGTAGAGCAGGGTCTACTTTTTTTTTGTTTTTACATAAGCAGTAATGTGTTGCTACACAGTCATGGGCATGTTTCAGTCTTCTAGTATTTAGTAACTAGAGACCTCTTCAGGCAATCACGCTTACATTAAGAGGTTCGTTACTGATTCCCTTAATGCTTCAGGTCTATAGTTACTAAATACTAGAAGACCAAAACATGCTCATGACTGTGTAGCAACACCTTACTGCTTATGTAAAAACAAATTAAAAGTATATACATACATATACATACATATATACACACACACACACATACATATATATATACACACACACATATATATATGCACACACATATACATATACACACACACACATATATATATATGCACACTATGCACACACACCCACACACATATATATATGCATACACACACATATATATGCACACACACATATATATATATGCGCACACACACACACACACACATATATATATGCACACACACATATATATATGCACACACACATATATATATGCACACACACACACATATATATATGCACACACACACGCATATATGCACACACACACATATATATGCACACACACATATATATGCACACACACACACACATATATGCACACGCACACACACACACACACACACACACACACACACACACACACACACACACATATCAGAATCGAAAATTGGAAACCATAACAAATTATCGGAATCGGAATAAAAAAAATTGGTGTCTATTTTCCGATGACAAAACGATTCTTTTAATTGTCTTTTTTAATTTGATTTCATTTTTTACAAAAATCTTCCATTGCTGGTAATAATGATAAATTAATAAATATTCATTGATTTTAAAATACAGGTAAAACTGATAGATCATCCTTCACAAGTGTAAATTTACGTTTAGGAAAATATCTGCATATTTAACATGTGTTTTTTTTTTTTACAGAAATCAGGAAAAATAACAACTCTGCAGTTAAATATTTAGAGATTTATAAAGAATCGGAATCGGTAATTGTATCAGAATCGCTAATTTACTACGTAATCAGTAATTGTATCGGAATCAGGAAAAATATTGGAATCGTCCAATCACTCATATATATATATATATATATATATATATATATATATATATATATATATATATATATATATATATATATATATATATATTCACACATACATATATATAATAATTGCTGCATCTTTCCAGATGATCGTCATCATACTGAGTTCTACCAATCTTGTCGCCCATGCCATCTTAGATGACTCTGCAATCTCACTGAAGATTTACACATCTTGAAGCAGATGTGAC
>NC_136524.1:30024032-30046532 GCF_053919585.1 Euprymna scolopes | reverse complement strand
TAACAGCCTGACCCACTTTTCTCTATCTTTCGCTTATCCCCACCCCAGGTGGAGTGGTGGTGAGGGTGAGAGCAGGGAGTGTGCAGGGAGGTGGGGGGGGAGATGTAAGCCTCAAACAACGAAGGGAGGCAAAACCCACTTTCTCTCTTCCATTTAACATTTCTCGCCTTCCCTTCTCAGTTTTATCTCTCTCTCTCTCTCTCTCTCTCTCTCTCTCTCTCTCTCTCTCTCTCTCTCTTACCGCTTTCGGTGTCCCTTTTTTGTCATGAAAAGCAGCTTCTTCCTTGCAATCTTGAACTTTTCAACCTTTTTTCAATTGGTTGAAATATGGTGAGGAAAAAGAAATCAGCACCTACCACCACCACCACCACCACCACCACCACTAACACCACAGAAGAGAGTGCTCAAATCAGGGGGCAAACATTAAAGGGTCTGCTCTCCTAAAAGTGATTCTATAACCAAAGCTGCCCAATCGAGGATAATGCTTGAATGAAAAACCAAGAAAATCTACTCCCCTAAAGGACAACTCCATTACTCGGAGCTCCCCAAGCCAGAGAGTAAATGAAAAAAAAAAAAAAAAAAACTAAGAGGGTTTGCTTCCTCACCCGGGAAGCAAAGAGAAAAAAACGACAGGGCATACAGCCCAAACATGGGGGGGGGGGGGGGAAATAGGTGATGCTCCTGATTTCAACTCTCCTAACTGGAGCGTCTCCAGAAGAGGAGTAATAAAGAAAAATAATAAAGCATACTGCCTTGAAAAAAATCAACATTTCCATTGCCTACCGGCAGCCCTCCTGAGTAGTGGAGTATGGAGCAGATGGATGGAGCACTGGGGATATCTGGCGGAAACCAAAACCGTGCTTCAGAAGGAGATCACATCTTTCATCACTATCCAGGCCAAGAAAAAAAAGATGCCCATACTGATGAGTCTTTAAAAAATAGGTGCATTGCCAGATCATTAGATGTTCCTCTCACAAACACAAGACACAGAGTTTAATGTTTTTAACTCCTAATAGGGGTATGACACCAATGATTTCGACGATCGTTTTTATAACCACCGGCTGTGCTAACCAACCAATGAAAATCTTCCAAAATTACTATAAAAATTGTTGAATTTTGGATTCAATCAGTTCGCCGTTAACTATGCCACGGACTGCATTTGATTCTTGGCCGCCATCTTTGTTACTGGCAATTACTTTACACTCAGTATTGGGACTGCACTGCTTCTCCACCACCATCTTTGTTCAACATAATGTCTAAACACTTAACAGTGGTAACCTGGTCAATTTAAGCTTGCCGGCTGAACAGCCAAGGCAAATACCAGTGACATCAACAGAAATTGGAGAAAGAAACAGTTTGAGGACTCTGGGTCTAGTTGTTACTGGAGACATGCTGGAAGCTTTTCAAGACTATCATCACACAATAGATAAGAACATCCTGAAAACAGTGCTAACTTCAGAACGTATCATGTTTCTAGTGAGACAAATATAAAAGTAAAGCGACTAAACAACGTCTACAAAAAGTCCATAGTAGAGACTTCGGCAACATAAACTACCAGAGAAGCTACATCATATGGGATCTGCAACTCCCAACCAGCTGTCATGGTCTGACTAACAATGGAGGAATAGGAAGACCAGACCCAAGTACCCAGGTAGGAAAAAAACAACTGTCTCCATACTCAACATCCCCTATGTCGTTTCCAAATAACTCGGAGCTGTCATAAGTCAATACGGAGACTTCAAAGCAGTCGTACCCTATAATCTCATGACTGGAAATTAGAAAATCAAGATGCGAATGGACTGTGCAGGCTTTGATAACATTCCTACCCTAGTTTGTACAATTTTGACTCTTCATATAAAGATTCATTTTAACAGCTAACACATTGAATCTTCATAATATGATTGATAGCATCGGGACTGACAAGCACTTCTTCCCTCTTTCTTCTCTACGCAGACTATTCCTTTCTCCAAACACACTTTTATAGATTACTTGAGGGATAAGTTTATGTAAAGGAAATAGCACTATAAAAAAATAAAAAATCAGAATTATTTCCCTTTAGTTAGTACAACCCCCCCACAACTTCCCTGACATAATCTGTGCCAGTATAGCTTTAAAGAATGAATACTTTTTCTAAACTAGATATTATTCATCCAGGGCAACACCAATCAAGAAAATACTAACTTTGTAGTTCTTTGTTTCATCTTTTTTTTTTTTTTTTTTTTTTTACTTTTAGCCGGACATATAAACATACACACTCTCTCATAAATCACAATGGATGAAATATCAAGAAATGGTTATACCAAATTCTTTAAATTTTCTTCATTAAGTGTAAAAACGAAATTTCAAAAGATCTTAATGAATGAATTTTTCTAAACTTAAGATATTATTCATCCATAGCAACACTAATCAAGAATATCCCAACTTTGTAGGTATTTGTTTTGTTGCTGTAGACTTTTAGCTGGACATACAAACATACACACAGATAGCTGCACTTCATCTATAATATAAATCTCATCTGCCTGTTTAAATATATGTATGTATGTATTTATATATGTCTGCCTAAAACTTTTGACAGAGGTGACGGATTTTCACAAGATCAGTATCGTTTTGAAGCTTCACCCTTTGGACGACAAATATCGAAAAATTGGCTAAAAACATTGATTCCTTCACCCTCAACTGGGCACTTTTCTACAGGGAGAGGTCGCCTTTTTTGTCCATATTTTCGAAAATCATTCCCGCTTTTCGATTGACAAGCCTTAATTTAAATATTTGTCACTTCCGGTTTGGTGATGGACACAATAGCATAGACGTCACATTTTTTTTTTCACATTCTTTTCCTTCTTTGCGGTACAGGTTCGAGCCTGCCTGCCTGCCTACTACCACTTTGTTTTTTTGCTCAACACACACCTCCAAACACCTGGGCAGCACCGGGCACTCAGGATAGTCTATATATATAAAAGGCAAAATGTGTGTGTGTATGTATGTATGTTTGTATGTCTGCCAAAAACTTTCGACACGGGCCACGGATTTTCACGAGTTCAGTATCATTTTGAAGCTTCACATCTTGGACGATAAATATCAAAAAATTGGGCAAAAACATTCATTCCTTCATCCTTAACGGCTCTCTATTTTACAAGGAGGGGGTGACAAAAATGCCATCTTCATGACAAGATGGCTTTCCGCATGCGTCATTACGCGCAAAAGACGTTGTACATTGAATTCGTTTTAAATCTTATAAAAACCGACCTACTTTCATCCACGCGTCTGTAGCGCGATGGGTCGTTATCTAAAGATTTCAGGTTCGATCCCAGTTATCAGATATACTTTTTTTCTCGATTTTTAAACATTTAATACCGACACAAGGTTATTTATACCATTTTTTTCCGCTTTTCGCTGTGTTTTTTTTTTTTCCCCCCGTTTTTTTCGGGTTTTTGTTTATCCGATTGTTTTAAAGAAGTTTTACGTCCGTTCGCTGTTTTAGTTGTTTCGTTTTTTCCAATTTTTTAAAAAAGTTTAAACAGGTTATTAATTCGCTTATTCTTTGCCCCCCCCCCCTTACATACACACCTCCAAACACCCGGGCAATGTCGTCCTTTTTTTTTTGGGGGGGGAGTTTGTTTTTCCGATTTTTAAAAAAAAGTTTTACGTTCGTTGGCTGTTTTTTTTGTTTGTTTTTCCGATTTTTTAAGAAGTTCTTTAGCCCCCCCCTCCTACACACACCTCCAAATACCCGGGCAACGCCGGGTACCTCCAAACAGGGTATTAATTCGCTTATTCTTTGTCCCCCCCCCTACATACACACCTCCAAACATCGAGGCAACGCCGTCCTTTTTTTTGGGCGGGGGGGTTGTTTTTCCGATTTTTTAAAAGTAATTTTACGTTCGTTGGCTGTTTTTTTTTTTGTTTGGGTTTTTCCGATTTTTTAAGAAGCCCCCTCCCCACACACACACCCCTAAACACCCGGGCAACGCAGGGTACCCCCCCCCCCGTTAGTACTTTCATAAATCAGAGTCCATTTTCTGTAGGCTGTTTTGAACCTAGTCAACGACGGGTGCTTTTGCTAGTCTATATATATAAAAGGCAAAATGTATGTGTGTGTGTGTTTGTATGTCTGCCAAAAACTTTTAACAGACGCATCAAAACGTTAAGAAACTGGTATCGTTTTGAAGCTCGATCTTTCAGACGACAAATATCGAAAAATTGGCCCAAAACATTAATTCCTTCACCCTCAACTGCCCAGTTTTCTCTAAGGAGTGAACGCCTTTTCTGCCGACATTTTTGCAAGTCAGTGTCTCCTTTCGATTGACTACACTTAATTTTGACGTTCACGACTTCCAGTTTTGCCATGGACACATCGGCAAAAACGTCACGTTTTCTTTTCACCTTCTTTTCTTCCTTCAAGTTACGGGTTCGAACCTGCCTGCCTACTACCACTTTTTTTTTTTAACATCTCTCTCTATCCGGGCTGCCTACTTTTTTTTTTTTTTTCAGTCTTCCTTACTCGACATACCCGAGCAACGCCGGGTACCCTCGCTAGTAATATAGAAAATGTAAAACCCTATATTAAGCCTATCTTATTGATGAGTGCCCATCTTTTTTTTTTTAAGATGGAATTGTTATAGGCACACAACACCGTGCACATTAAGTTGAAAAAAAAATCAACATAAAAATAAACACTGAAAATACTGAACTAATTTAAAGGAATCCAAATTAAAAAAAAAAAAACAAACAAAAAAACTATTAATGATACAAGAGGAACAAATTGTACATTCATAAAGAGAAAAGTTTAAATATTATTTACAGCTAAAATTTTACCAAAATAACTTCAAAAAATAAAATGAATGACCCAAGTTGAAATTGAAAGGAATTTTACTGTAGTTACCCGTTTTTACTCTATTGTAGTTACCCGTTTTTACTCTATTCTGCCTAGTTTAAAATATCTACTTTAAATAAAGAAAATGGAACAATGATTGATTTTACTTGGCAGATGCAATTAGTTTTCTAGCACAGTAAAGGGAGTCCACCTTTCTTCACAACTTTATTTTCTTTGCTGATTTGACAACTATCGGTCATTTTGAGTTTAACTTGGTTTAGTAATTCATCACGTGATTTCAGCAGGATGGAGTCACATGTCACACAGTGTGCGATGTTATTAATTTACTGAGAGGAACATTTGATGAACGAATAATTCCACAAAATGGGCCTGTCAACTGGCCACCCTGTTCATCCGATTCAACCCCATTAGATTATTTTCATTGGGGATAAGTAAAGTCCCATGACTTTGTTTACAAACAGGCGCTATAGAAGACACAGACACTTGAAAGACAACATTTGACAAATTTCAAAATACAGTCCAAAGTCTAATTTAATGTGAAGGGTTGTGAAAATCGAACCTTTAGAGTATGCCCCATACACGCGAGCCGGGGGGGGGGGAATATTGCATGTAAATTATAAATGCTTAAAATTATTTTCTATAAAAAAATACTTGTCTGTATTTATGATCATTTAAAGAGTTCGACGCCTCAAAAATAAATAAATAAATAAATAAATAAAAATAAAAATACACCCTCTACATAGATGCAGGTCTTGTCTGATTGATGGTGTTGTGAGACCTATCAGTCAGAACAAAATTAGACTTAAATAACACTGGCGTTTCTAAGGATAACTAAAGATGGCAGGAGGCAGGCACTCAACTTACATTGAAAAGCAACCACATTCAAAGTGGGTGTACACTTCTCGTTCAACAAACACAACTTGATGGTTATAATTGTACAAAACATTTCAAGTCATTTATAACCCCCTCCACCCAACCCCACACTTAATTCAATATTCTAATGTGTAATGGATACAGTCGTACAACTGCAATAGTTTATTTCCCAGAACTGCTAGACTTTGGAACTCCCTTCCGGGATTCTACTTTTCCAACTGTACTGACATGCAGAAGTTCAAGTGTAATGTGAACAGACATCTTGCTACTCACCTCCCTTCATAATGCCCCTGCAACTTATGTCCCCGATAGTAACCCCCTACTTCAAAGTGGTACTGTGCCTTGTTTGGGGTTAAAATTGAAAAAAAAAAAAAAAAGTGTTTTTTTTTTTTTAGTGTATGAGTGTTTTTTTGGGGAGGGGGGATGCATATTTACCTGCTCCCTAGTGCAGCAAGATATGGCATAATCACGTTGACACACCGTTCGATTCCGGTTCTTGTTCGACCACCAAAGTTAAGCAATGTGGAGCCGGACCAGTATCAGATGGGTGACTATTTGGGAATGTTAGTATGCCATTTAATCATAACAGGGATACGCACGCAGCTGGGAACTGCTTGTGAATTTGATATTCACGGTAAACTTCCTCCTTTAGAGGAAGCTGGCATAGCATGACTAAGACTAAATATCGCACTATTAATTTAGTACAGTGGGTGGAGAGGGGACCTACATTCCCAAGGGGACTTATTTTAGGTTGGATTTGAGGTATGAGTGTCTAAAGCAACTTGCAATAAAATATTCCCCTCTCTCTTGATGGAGAAGGTAATAACTGGGAGGATTGCATCCAAAGACCAAAACAGATCATACTACAGTCACACAAAAGGATTAGGCGCTCCTAGAGCCAGACCCTAGTGTCATAATGAGCCAAGAATAATCCCAGTTAGTCCTGAAGACTACTGATAGGTAGAATAACAAATAGTTCTGCTCTTACCAAACTTTCACAAAAAAACACTCAACTAACAACAACCACTATTAACAATTGCCCTCACCCTCTATCTGTGCTTAAATCTAAATGCAGATTCCATGAACAAAGCTTCTTTCCTAGAACTGCCCGCCTATGGAACACTGTTCTACTGGCCGGCTTCTTCCTAGCCAATTACAATATTGTAGCCTTCAAATCCAATGTAAACAAGTTCTCGTTGAGCCGTCCCCATAAATAATCAAATTCTACCCAATTTACACCATTAACGATCACTACACTACCACCTTACATTCATTAACCATTATTCTCGAGTGGCTTTTGAGCCTTGATAAATGGTGGCTCTCTTGTAAAAAAAAAGACGAGAAATGTGCATAAATATATATATATATATATATATATATATATATATATATATATATATATATAAATCAAAATACGCTAACGGAAACAATTTACTGCACGAGCGTCGCCCTTTTAAAATTCATCATTCAATAAAATAAAAAGCTATAGCATCTAAATGACTACTTTAAATACAGTTCCTGATTTCAAAAAAAGAAAAACTAAAAGGTAACTATATCTATATCTATATATTTTTAAATCAAATTTATTATGTAAATTCAAAAAAAAAAAAATATATATATTTTTTCTACTCATTTCTATCTCTAACCTATACTAATTTTCTTATGAATTTTAAATTCAAACCCTTTACTTCAATTTTTCAGATTCATCTGCCTTACTTTTAATGCTAGGTTTATGTTTGGTGTCTTTTCAATTCAATAGAAATCCTCCTAAATTTGCTGATGAGGAGACCGTGCTTACCAAAAAAAACTATGTATAATTGTTCTACGTGACTTCATGTATACCACAAATAAAAAGCACGGATTTCCGAAACGATCGTACAGATAATTGACTTTGTTGTTGTTCCTTCTTATGAAACTGATTTTTAATTTAATTAAAATTTGATTTTTAAATTTAAAAATTTTTTTTTTAATTTTTAAATTATAAATCACATTACTTAATATTGAATTAGCTCTATGACATTTAACTATCGAGCTTATTATATATCTAAATTACAACGAGCATTTCCTGTATTTTAATTAAACTAGTAATTTCACTATTACATTAAAATACACTTAGCTCTTTAGACTATTATTCTAATCTCCTTTAAATTATATATATATATATATATATATATATATATATATATATATATATATATATATATATATATATATATATATATATATATATATATATAACCTGCTTAGATTATAACAAAAAATTAATCTTTAGAAAAAAATCACATATTTTTTTTTTTTTTTTTTACAAAGGAATCACCACTTATCAAGGCCCAGGGGCCACTCGAAGATACAGGTTAAAGAGTGTACAGTGATCAAAAGAACAATATCATAGTAATCGTTAGAAGTGTTAATTTGGTAAATTGGATCACTTAAGAGGAACAGCTCATCAAGAACCTGTTTACATTGGACTTGAAGACGGCCATATTGAAGTCAGCTGGAAAGCAGGTAAACGGAAGAGAGTTCCACAGGTGTGCAGTTTTAAGAAGGAAGCTTTGTTCATGGAATCTACGTTTATGTTAAGGCATTTTTCTGTAATTTATTGTAATTTATAGTTTGCGCCTAAAAAAAAAGTACACCTTTTACATAGATGCAGGTAGAAGAGATACCACGAGCCTGTCTCTACTCTATCATTATTTTTATGGCAAGTGCTCGACTGAACTCCACTCTATGGCCCGTACTTGCCAAACTTTCACAAAAAACACTCAACTAGCTACAACCACTATAAACGATTTCCTCCAATTTCTATCTGTGCCTAAATCTAAACGCAGATTCTATGAACACAGTTTCTTCCCCAGAACCGTATGCCTGTGGGACACCGTTCCGTTGGCTTGCTTCCTGGTTGAATACAACATAATAACCTTCAAATTCAATGTAAACAAGTTCTTGTTGAGCTGTCCGCATAAATAATCAAATTCTACCCAATTTACACCATTGATGATTACTACACTAACACTTTACATGCATTAACCCTTATCCTCGAGTAGCCTTTGGACCTGGATAAGTGGTGACTCCAAAGTAAAAAAAAAAGACAATAAATAAAATAAAAAAGACACTTACTTTATGATTGGTAGATAGAACGGTAACACAAGAAGAATAAACTTCTTGCTTGTCTCATGGCGTAATGGTATATAAATACATGATGATGATGATTGCAACGTCTTGTCAGACGAGTGCCATTCCCTCAGACATTTAGAATCCATGAGCACAAATGTCTGAGGGAGTATCTATACAAATATGATGTTAAAGAGTCTTAGCTTTGTACGACAGCTAAGTCTCTCTCTCGGTTCAAAATGTTGAGATCCAGCAACAAGCAAGAGCAAGATAGCCAGCAACAAATTAAACTGCAGACCAGCTTAATGCGGGTACTGGTCTTCCGCTTTATGGTTTTTTAAATCAGAGATTTGCTTCTCCTAGAAAGGTTGCCTTCACTACGGCTTACGGGAGCCCTCTCCTACCCAATACACATGTACACACACACAAAAATAAATACATACACACATACATACATACATACATCTGTTTATTTCCGTTAAAAACTTTTGCCATCTACACCGAACAAGAATGAATCTAGTATTGTTAAAGTCGTGTCAAGCAGGCCCAATGTTATCGTACTTGACTCACTCTCTTTAGGTTTTGGTTTCGATTCCAGATCAAATAAAATTTTTTTTAATACTTACAAGAAGTGGACTGTTTACGAAAAACATAATACTCAGATGCACGTTTTACCTCATTTTTTTTTTTTTAAGAAATTAACGTTACGTTTAATACCTACGGTATTTCTGTTTACAATAAATAAGAATTCTGCATTAATTAAAATATACTATTTATGCATATTTTACGACTGGGCAACAATGGGCGGTTTGCTAATATATATATACTAGCAAAAGTACCCGTCGTTGATTGGGTTCAAAAACAGCCTACAGAAAATGGACTCTGATTTATGAAAGTATGATAGCTTATGAAATGGAAGGGTTGTAAAGAGATAGCTTCGAATTTGGGGGTATCAAAACCGAAGCAAAATATGATGAAAGTAAAAATAAAATAGATACACCCCATAATTTATTATACCATACATGTTCACACTGAAACACTTATCACAATATTCTGTGGATCTATATTAAAAAACCTTGTTAAACTTTGTGACATATTTCCATTCTATGGAGGTCAGGCCCGAACGCACACCCCATAATTTTATTATACCATATTTCTCCAAACTGAAACATGATTATCAAAGTATACTTACGCAGATAGATATGAAAAGTCTTTATTAAAGTTTGTACCTATTTCCATTCTATGGAGGCCAGGCACGAACGCAGACCCCACAATTTTATTATACCACCCCTATTTAAGTTAAAACATACTTATCAAAGTATTATTATGTACACCTTTATCAAAGACACTTGTAAACTTTTTATTTAATTTTTTATTTCCATACTTTGTGGACCAAGCGCGTACGCAGACCCAACAACTTTAATGAATCAACATTATGCCAGATCAAACATTCCTGTGTCTCGATACATCTTCTATCATTATATGTGATCAGTTTTCTATAATAGTCAACCACATAGGAGCCTATTTTGTGACCAGATACACACACAGACGTTCAGCTTTATATTTTATATATATATATATATATAAGATAAACTGAAACGAGTACACACACACACACACACACATATATATATATATATATATATATATATATAATTTTTTAAAAACAGTAATCTACTGTAATAAAAAATAAAAAATAATAATAATAAATAAATAAAAAATACGTCCAAATAAAGAATTGGGCGACTTTCTAAAAAAAAACACCGGATCTCCAAGGTGGAGACGTTAACCTTAATATCGTTTAAAAAATTAACAAAAACTATATATATATATATATATATATATATATATATATATATATATACATATACATATATACATATATATACACATATATATATGTGTGTGTGTGTACATATATATATGTACACAGATTTTATATTATATATATACACATATATGTATATATATTACATATATTCACATGCACATATATTATAAATACATACACATTATACATACATATACATACACACAGATATATATGCACACATATATACGCACACACGTATATATTATGTACACACATATATACAATGTGTATATATTGTATACACACATATACTACACAAACATATATATTATATATATTCACACAAATATTTTATGCACATGTTAGTATATATATAAATAAAAAGATGGAAAAAAATTGAAACGAGAAGTCATATTTACATTTTATATATATACACAGATTATATATATGCATATATATATACATATATATACACACACATATTTATATCAGAATATATCATATATATAATACATAGAACACATATATATATACACACATTTATATATACTATGTATACACATATATATTATATACACATGCATATATATATATAGCATACATACACATATATTATACATACACATATATACATACGTATATATTATATATACACGCATAAATATATTATACACACACATATATCATACACAAACATATATAAATATATATATATATATATATATATATATTATACAAACACATACATTTCATACACAAACATGTTATATATACACACACATATATATTATATACACATATTTTATATTTTGTACACACACATATATATATCCACAGTAAAAAATGTAGCTTAAATGCTATTCCAATCCAGATACATATATAAAATATGTACACATATTATATACACACACATATTTATACTATATATATACCCATATATATCATACATAAACATATATATTATAGATACACACATACATATATTATACACACACACATATATATCATACGCAAACATATTATATATACATATATTATACATGCACATATATATGACACACAAACATGTTATATATACACATATATATTATATACACATATATATATATTATACACACACACACATATACACAATAAAAAAAATGTAGCCTAAATGCTATCCAATCCAGATACATATATAAAATATGTACAGATATTATATACACACATTATATATAAACACGTCATACGTAAACGTATATATTATAGATACACAAACACATATATTATACACACACACACACACACACACACATATTATATGCAGACATATTATATATATTATACATGCACATATATATATTATACACAAACATATATTATATACACATATATATTACACAGACGCACACACACATACACACACACACACACATATCCACAATAAAAAATGTAGCTTAAATGCTATTCCAATCCAGATACATATATAAAATATTTATGTTTCATATACATGTTTATCTTCACCAAGCGTTATTACTGTGGCCATATAACTGTTCCATTAGTCAGATGATTTGAGTCTCAGACTCCAGTCATCAATGACTATCCAAGATCCAAACACTTTATGGAGCGTTCCTCCTGGGCATTATAGTAGACTAGCCTGAGTGCCCGGCGTTGCCAGTGTGTTTGGGAGTGTGTGTTGAAAAAAAAACAAACAAAAAAAAAAAGTGGTAGTAGGCATGTAGGCTCAAACTCGCACAGCAAAGGAGGAAAAGAACATGAAAAACAGAAAACAAAAAAACGTGACGTCTTTGCTGTTGCATCCATCACCAAACTGGAAGTGGCGAAGGTTTAAATTAAGGCTAGTCAATCGAAAAGAGAGGACGACTTTCTAAAATATCGGCAAAAAAAAGCGTCCCCTCCTTGTAGAAAAGTGCTCAGTTGAGAGTGAAGGAATTAATGGTTTTAGCCAATTTTTTCGATAATTGTCGTCCGAAGGGTCGAGCTTCAAAACGATACAGATCTCGGAAAATCCCTCGCCTCTGTCGAAAGTTTTAGGCAGACATACATACATACATACATACATGATGATTGCAACGTCTTGTCAGACGAGTACCCCTCCCTCAGTCACTGAAAGTCCATGTGCCTGAAGATGACTTATTAGCCCTGCCAGTGACGTACACCCTCAAGCAGACATGACATTGAAGACGGTCACTAGTACATACATACACACATGCATACATATATATATATGCATATATACACATACATACATATAAACATACATAAATAGACATGCACACATACACGCATATATACACATACACATATATAAATACATACACACATATACATACATATACCTACATACACATACATATATATGCAGATATACACATACACATATATGCATATATACACATACATATACCTTCACACACATACACACAAATATATGTATGTATACATATGTACAAACATAAACATATATACACACATATAGATACACATAGATATATATACATACATATGTACATATATAAGCATACATACACATATACACACCTACACATACATACATACATACGTACTATGTACATATACATATATACATACGTATGATGATGGCAAATCAGTTATTGCATGCCTCCAGCCTTTCAGGCCTACCCGCATCACAACTTTTCTTATCGCTACAGGACTATTTTTTTTTTTAGACAAATGTCTGAGGGAGTATCTCTCTCTGGGTTCAAAATGTTGAGATCCAGCAACAAGCAAGAGCAAGATAGCCAGCAACAAGTAAAACTTCAGACTAGCTTAATGCGGGTACTGGTCTCCCGCTTTATGGATTTTAAAATCAGATCTGCTTCTCTTAGAATACATACATACATACATACATACATACATACATACATACATACGTTTAGACAGACAGATGAGATTTATATTATAGATGTTAGTTCCTCATAATACCATCCTTCTAGGATTATCTTCTCTTTATTAGGAGGAGGTTATAGTATATTATCTGTTCTGATGTCATGATATCATTCTCCCAGGCATATCCTCCTTTTTTTTCTTTTCTTTTTTGAGCAGGTGGTTTGTCATACCATCCTCTCAATCATTACCTCCTCCTTTGGAGGTCAGTGTAGTATATGCTCGTTCACTAGGTACGTGCAAAATGAGCAGCTGACCTCAAACATAACAACATTTTGACCCTTCCCTTCAATTAAAGATCCACCAAATTTCAAGAAATCAATCAATTTCAAATGAAATTTCCAATACATTAATCACCAATCACAGAATATATAATAAACATACATTTTTTTTTAAATCTTAGTAAAAATGTATTGTTTTTTTGTAAACAAAAGAATGCCTTTATTGAAATGATAGTTTTAACTACTAAAAAAAAACAAGTGAAGCATGCATGGTCTCCTGTGAGCGCACAGTGAATGAGGCATAAAAAAATGACTAAGTTAAGCATTACCACCCCCCACCCCCCACACACACACACTTTTAGCCCTCAAATCTCCAGGGGACGTCAAATCCTGGTGAAAATGAAACAAACGGTGCAGTTTTAGCCATTAACATATGTAAATTTGAGTTCTGCAAAAAATGAAATGAACAAGTTCATCATTTGCCCCCTCCCTCTATTTAGCCCCACAAGTCCCAAACGCCTTAAAATATTTAAATTTGAGTTCAGCACCATGCAAAACTGCTAAATAGACATACACAGAAAATTTTGGACAAATATAGTAAAATAGTCCCAAAAATGGAGTGTTTCTTACAACATTTCAGAAAATTTTATAAAAATCCAAGTCATCAACTTCTTTTTAATAAACAGAAAAGTGTCAATTTTAGCCATTTTAACCTGAAAGGCACCCTTAGTGGGGCAACCAGAGTTTTCTCAGAAAATCGGTTCTGTTACTTTTTTTACTCATATCCTGTTTAATGTTTGTGCAAAATTTCAAAAAATTCCAAGACGTAGTTATTGAGAAAAGGGCAGACGGACGAATGGATGAACGGACATGGGTGAATTTACAGGTCCACCCTCCTTTTGCCGGGGGCCAAAAATGCATAAATTTATTTTTGCTTTTGGTACTTATTCAGATTGGCACCTATGGTGGCAATTAAAAGTAAAAAAAATGACAAAAAAAAGTCTGTATGATGTACGTACTTGTTACAGAACAAAGACAAAACATTCTAAAAATCACGTAATTTGATCAAGTAATTTTTTTATTCAAGAAAATAAAATTTTACAACTAAGTGAGTCGTAGTGTTTTCATCGGCCATGGTTAAATCGGATAAAATAAAAAACGGGGGTGGGGGTCTCAAATCGAAGTCCCGAGGTGAAGAATCAACCTTACATTCAATGCAATTTAGTAGTATAATCACTAAAACTCGTAAATTTGCATTTTCTTAGTTTTGAATAAAACTACTTGGTCGATTTACGTGATTTTTGGAATATGACATCTTCATTCTATAACTAGTACGTACATCGTACAAACTTTTCTGTATTTTTCTTTGCTTTTAATTGCTTCCATAAGAGTCAATTTGAATAAGCACTTTGCTTTTTTTTTATGAAAATAAAGCATCGTATGTGTTAACAATTATTTTTGTTATTATTTTTTGAATATTACGAAAAAAACAAAAAAGCCTCTAAAGTCCATGTTAATGAAATCAACACAGCTTTAAGAAAAATTAATTTCTCGAACTAATGATATTATTAGATTAAGCATTATTTCAGTATTGAATTTTTGAGATGAGGGTTGATTGTTTATATTACTTGTTTCGATCGGACTATTGTTCTCATCCTGATTGTTATTTGTACAATGTTTCAGTCAGTGTAGCCTCCGACATTTGTCAGGCAAGTTGGTTGCCATCTTGGAAAAGAACGGCGAAAAAAAACCCAAAAATAACTCCAAAAATATGAAAACATCTACGGAGTCAGTAACTTTTCTTCTTTCTTTTCCAAGATGGCAACCAACATGCCTGATGAAGGTTGAAGGCCACACCGACCGAAACATTGCACAAATAACACTCAAGATGAGAACAATAGTCCAATCAAAGCAAGTAATATAAGTTTTATTTATTCAATATTTTTACTTGAAAAAATAATAATGGACTTGAGGGGTGCCTTGGACACTGGCCGACGATGCATCTCGAGATGGAGAGAAATGCTATGATGATGAAGATGTCTCCAAAATAAATAAATAAATAAAAATAAGATAATTACCATAATATCATCTTCTTTAGCTCACAAAAAATATATGACTAGATAGAGCATATATTTTCTAGAGATATTTTCTTTAAAATATTTTTTAAAATCATATTTAGTGTTAAATAGGTTATGGAAGCAGGTTTTGGATTTTATTATGACGCTTTTGTGCTTCCGTAGAGAATTACTACACATAATTGTTTCTTTCAATACCCTCTATATGGTAAAGTTTGCAAAAAATAAATAAAAATAGTAATGTGCCCACTTATTAGATTGGTGAGAATATATACTCTAAAATACAATGTGCATATATTGTATACACACATATACTACACAAACATATATATTATATATATTCACACAAATATTTTATGCACATGTTAGTATATATATAAATAAAAAGATGGAAAAAAATTGAAACGAGAAATCATACACACACATATATATCATACGCAAACATATCATATAAATATATATATATATATATATTATACACACACATACATTTCATGCACAAACATGTTATATATACACACACATATATATTATATACACATATTTTATATTTTGTACACACACATATATATATCCACAGTAAAAAATGTAGCTTAAATGTTATTCCAATCCAGATACATATATAAAATATGTACACATATTATATACACACACATATTTATACTATATATATACACATATATATCATACATAAACGTATATATTATAGATACACACATACATATATTATACACACACACACACATATATATCATACGCAAACATATATATACATATATTATACATGCACATATATATGATACACAAACATGTTATATATACACATATATATTATATACACACATATATATATATATTATACACACACACACACACACACATATACACAATAAAAAAATGTAGCCTAAATGCTATCCAATCCAGATACATATATAAAATATGTACAGATATTATATACACACATTATATATAAACACGTCATACGTAAACGTATATATTATAGATACACACACACACATATATTACACACACACACACATATCATATGCAGACATATTATATATACATATATTATATATTATACACGCACATATATATATATTATACACAAAAATATATTATATACACATATATATTACACAGACGCACGCATACCCACACACATATTAATAAATTTGTAGTGATCAGATTCATAAAACAAAAAACTAAATAAATAAATCAAAATATGTATATGGTTTATGGTTATTGGTTAAATATTTAAAGATGGAGTGGGAGTTCTAAATCGGGCAAAAGTAAAACTGCCTCAGTTAAGAAGGGGTTTTCCAATGGCAGAACAGCTCGATCTTGGCTCGAAAGCCAAGAGAAGTTCCGGTAATGACCAGTTTTTGAACCAAACAAAACTGACTTTTCTCAATCTATAATTATGTAAACGTATAAAAGGCCAAATGAATGAAAGCTAACTTGCATCAAATTCAAAACGAGGCAGCTTTTCAACGACGAAAAAATAAAATAAAACATTTTAAGCAAGAAAAACACTATCCACTAATGACATTATCATTATTATTATCATTATCATTTTAATAAGAAAATCAATAAAAAAAATTCACGAAAAAGTTGGGAGGGGGGCGCGTTTAATTGTTTTTATGAATAAACAGGTTAATCGGGAGGGGGGGGTGCGATATGCATAAAAAAAAAACAATTTATTACAGAAATAAAACTGGTGCTAGTGCACTTATTGAACCACGCTAATTTTTAATAGTATTTTCCAGTTAAATTAAAGTTTTACGATATCAAATTGTTACAAAACACCGTCCTCTCCCAGGTTAAGAATGGCTTTCGAAATAATAACGTTATTATTTCATTACGGTTCAAGAAAACTTATCTTTCCTCTTTCTGTTTTAATTTTCTTATCACTTTCTTTTTCCTGGGGATGGGGCATTCTACCGGATGCGAAACATTCTCCCATTAGTTTAGTTACTCCAACCGAGAGATCTTTTTAAGATTCTTACCGTCCCTCTAAGTGCTATTATTTACATTTCTTTTGCACTTGGTTCACCGGGTATATTTGCCAGATAGTTTTTTGAAATTCTTTTCCATTAGCCCGGTTGCTCCTATAATGACTGGTATGATTAATACCTTTTTAAGATTCCAGTTTATTTTAATGTTGTACATAAGCCCTTGGTATTTTGTTATTTTATCTCTCTCTGCTCTGTTAAGGCCAGCATCATTTAGGACGCTTACTTCAACTAGGGTTGCCACTTTCTCACTGTTCCATATCACTATGTCAGGCTTAATAGCTCCATTGTGTGTGTGTGTGTGTGTGTGTTTATGAAATAAGGATTTTTAGCGTTTTTTATTTTTATTTATTTAATTACTATCATTTCAACCCGGCATTGCCCGGGTGTTTCGAGGTGTATGTTGAGCAAAAAAAAAAAAAAAAAAAAAAAAAAATGCGGTCAATTTTTTAAACTTTGACCCCTATTATAACCCCTTAAAATTTATTGTTTTGGGCTCAAATAAAGTGATTAAGTTAGATCCATATCCAAGGAACCTATATCTAAAATTTCAAATATTTATACCCAAAATTGTCGGAGGAGTTTGGTAGAGTTCTCAAAGGTCAAATCGTTGAACTTTGACCCCTTAACAGCCAAATTTCTGGCTGAAAACCGATTACAAAGATTTTCCCAAATCTCAGTACCTGTATATGAAATTTCGAGTCTGTAGACTTAAAATTGACAGAGTTATTGCGTAGGGAAATGTACACAGACACACACACACACACACGTTCACTTTTATAAATATATATAGATTTTTCCAGTTCAAATAAAGTACGGTTATCTTTCTTTTTACATATACATGAGGTCCTACAGCTATGAAATTTATTTTCGGCTTAATAACTTTTTGCCTACCAGAAATGTTAAGATTTTAATCAATTTAAAAGTAAATTTTGTCATTTGCATCTCAAGCCTCCTGAATAGCCAAACGCTTGGGCATCTTCCGATTGTTTACTTGAACAGAAAATGCCGAACGAAGAAGTTGGTTTTGTCTTGTCCGGATTTTTTTAGGATAAGGGTTAATGAGATGGATGGATAGTTGGTTGGATGATGATGAATATTATGAGAGGATTGAATGATGGTAAATGGAATGTATTTAAGCATACTTTTATTATTTATTAATGAGTCACTACTTATTAAGGCTAAAATCAACTCAAGGATAAGAATTAATTAAATGGATAGATTGTCAGTTGAACAATGATGAATATTATGAGAGGATTGAAAATGATGAATGAAATACATTTAAACATACTTTTTTATACTTACTAATGAGTCATTACTTATTAAGGCTAAAATCCACTCGATGATGATTAATTAAATGGATAGATTGTCAGTTGAATGATGATGAATGTTATGAGAGGATTGAATGATGGCAAATGGAATGTATTTAAGCATACTTTTATTATTTATTAATGAGTCACTACTTCATAAGGCTAAAATCCACTCGAGGATAAAGATTAATTAAATGGATAGATTGTCAGTTGAATGATGATGAATATTATGAGAGGATTGAAAATGATGAATGAAATGTATTTAAACATACTTTTTTTATTTACTAATGAGTCATTACTTATTAAGGCTAAAATCCACTCGAGGATAAAGATTAATTAAATGGATAGATTGTCAGCTGAATGATGATGAATATTATGAGAGGATTGAAAATGATGAATGGAAAAGGAACTAATTTTTGTTTATTTATGATGATGGTTTATGTAAAGTATTTGTTGATAAATAGGCTTGAAGACGACCCTGTTGTAGCCAGCAGTAGGTGGTTTGTAGCGAGAGAAGTATTTTGGGGAATGAGCCGGATTCAGAAAAATATTTTCAATGAAAACGGTTTGCAGGTTTTATAATCAAGAGTGAGAAAAAACGAGAGACATGTTATATAAAACAAATTGAGTTCAGAAGGCATATATTCACAAAAGAGATTATTGCCCCCCCCCCCCCGGACAAAAGGAGGGTAGACCTGTAAATTCACTCTCATCCGCTCGCCCCACACTTTTCTCAATAACTACACCTTGGAATTTTTTGAAATTTTGCACAAACATTAGACATAATATGAGTAAAAAAGTAACAGAACGGATTTTACGGGAAAAATCCAGTTGATCCCCTAGGGGTGCCTTTCGGGTTAAAATGGCTAAAATTGACACTTTTGTGCTTATTAAAAAAAAAATTGATGCTTTGGATTTTTATAAAACTTTCTGAAAAGTTGTAACTAACTGATTTCTATATAATTTTGTGTGTCTATACTTCAGGATAACTTTTGGGTGTGCCCCCAGAGGCTCTTTTAGGACTGACAAAAACACTCCATTTTTTTGGACTATTTTTACCCTATCTGTCCAAAATTTTCTGTATATGTCTATTTAGCAGTTTTGCATGGTGCTAAACTCAAATTTAAATATGTTAAGACCTTGGGGACTGTTGGGGCTAAACAGTGGAAAGGGGGGGGGGGCTCAGTCATTTCATTTTTTTTTGCATAGCGCAAAACTCAAATTTACATATGTTAAGGCCTAAAACTGCACCGTTTGTTCATTTTCACCAGGATTTGACGTCCTCTGGGGACTTTTGGGGCTAAATGGGGGGGGGGTCGCTGAACTTAGTCATTTTTTTATGCCTCATTCGCTGTGCACTCACGGGGGTCATGCATGCTTCACATGTTTTTATATATGTTTAAAATGAAAGTTTACAGCAATTGAAAAAACAATGTTTTGTGAATATTTTTAGAGTTCTTGTATAAATAAGAAGGATTCGTTAGCTGAGACATTAGATGTATATATATATGATGAGAAAAATGGAAATAGTATTCCGACGACATGAAGAAATAAAAAGGAAAAATCCGAGTTATGCGTTCATCAACGTTTTGTCTTTATTTCGAGACTTTCTCTGGATGAATGAAATTAAGAAAACAAAGACACCAGTACAAATATTTGAAAATTTTCTTGTGAAAAGTGTTACGCTCTTCCATTTCAGCAACGGAAAAAAAAAATTGGAAATTCAAAAATGGGGGGGGGGGCGTTGTTAAAGAGAGGGAGATTTTTAATAACATCATATAGCTGTTAATGTATTTTTAAAAGATATGATGCAGTTAATATTCTTTCTGGAAAAAATTATGTCCGTTAAAATTCAAATATAGGTGTGTAACAGAAATGAAATGAGTGTGTTTTTCTTATGTAATTTATTGATTGAGATTATATGTGTTAATTATTATAGGGAGGTGTTTCTATGGTGTGAGAAGGTTAACCTGTGTCTTCAATTAAATTATGTTCTTTTAATAAAAGTTTACTTATTAATGGCGCTACGTTATAGAAACCTCCACGTTGTTTAATTGTGCTTGAATTTGCGATAAGTGCTGATTCAAGAAGTCTCAAACACAGTTCATTTGAAATAAATTTAACTATTCTTGCTTGTTTAAAATGAAAGGTATGATTATGTTGCAATGAATGAGAGAATAATGCACTTAGAGAATTGCTATTTATTATATCTCTTTTATGTTCATTGAGCCTTTTTTCTAATTTATGCTGTTTTTTTTTTGTTTTTTTTACACAGTGATCACCACTTATCAAGGCCCGGAAGCCACTCAGGGATAAGGGTTATTGCAAGTACATTACGTTAGTGAGGAGATTTGCTGAAATGTTTACTTAAGGGGGCGGTTCATTAGGAATTTGTTAACATTGGACTTGAAGACAACCAAGTTGTAGTCCGGAGGGAAGCAGGCAGACGGAACAGAGTTCCACAGGCGTGCAGTTCTAAGAAAGAAGCTTTGTTCATGGAATCCGCGTTTTGATTTAGGCACAGATATAGAGTGGGGGAAATTTTTCACAGTGGATTCAGCTAGACGGGTGTTTTTCGTGAAAGATTGGCAAGGAGGGACCAGAGATTGGAGTTCAGACGAGCATCTGCCATGGAAATAACGATAAAACAAGGACAGGCTCGCAACGTCTCTTCTGTGGGAGAGAGGTTGCAGGGTAGAGAAAAGGGCATCCCCCACTAAGCCACGAAGTCTATTTTGTACTCTGTCAAGGCAGGATAGGCTGTTTTTAGCAGCTCCTGCCCAGATATGGCAACAGTATTCCATCCTTGGACGTACTTGTCTTTTATATAGATAGAGAGTTTCACCAACATATCTATGATGGCAATTTTGGCAAGGAATAGTGTATATGCCTGCATTGGAAACTGGTTTGTTTTGGAGATGTTTTGTTGTTTTTAATATTTGTCTTATCGTTTGTGAGGTGGTTTGTATGATTGGAATTCCTAGTTTGTTTAGTGTGTTGCAAATTATTGTATTATTGGTGTGTGTAAGTAAAAGGAGATATCTGTTTATGAGAGAAATGTCCAGTGTATATGATTTTTGTATATTTATCCTGGAAAATATTTGTGTGGCTTTTCGCTTATTTTATTTGAATTTAAACAGACATATCTTTTTCCGGAAAGAATATTAACAGTGTCATATTTTTTAAAAATTAATTAACAGCTACATGACGTTATTAAAAATCTCGCTCTCTTTAACAACACAAGCTACCCTCTACGTTTTTGAATTTCCAACATCTTTTTCTGTTTCTGAAATGGAAGAGCGTCACACTTTTCACAAGAAAATTTTCAAATATTTGTACTG
>NC_136524.1:30016532-30021532 GCF_053919585.1 Euprymna scolopes | reverse complement strand
GTGTGAACTTGGACCTAAGGAATTAGAATACTGTGCCAGTGATCGATCAAACTGGCGAGCCACCATCCACAAAGCTACAGTCACTTTTGAGGATGCTTGTCGCCAGAAGTTCATTGCTGCCAGAGATCAGTGCCACAGAGCATCAGCAGCAGCAATACAAACTATGGACTTTAGGTGCACTTACTGTGCCAGATCTTGTGCCTCCTCCAAAAAACATAGATGAGTTGCCAAAATGAAGAGTCTTTTCCAAACATGATGGACTACCAATATGGATGTTAAGCAGAAGCAGATAACTCACAATAATGTATTACTCCCTAAAATATACTTGTATATAGAAAAATAATGATAAAGTATATGCATACATAATTGTTGGGGTGGCACCCATACAGATTCTGACAATGGAGTATTCCTGATGTCACTTCCGGTGACCAGGTTCTGCTTTTCAGCAGTCTGAACCCAAGACTTAGAGAGACAGCTGTAACTTTACTTTGTCCTTCAGTTGAGTAGAGTTTCCAACTCAACCAACATCGTTTCTGTGTTTTCTGTTTTATATATTACTAGCGAGGGGTACCTGGCGTTGCCCGGGTGTTTGGAGGTGTGTGTGGTTTTGGGTAAATCAAAACTCCGGGGTGGGGGTGGGGGTAAAATAAAAAAAATGTTTTGGTAGGTAAGTATGAGGATCGAACCCGAACCCTCGAGGCAAAGTTGTAAATTAAAGTGTGAAAAAAAAAAGAGTGCGACGGTTTTAACCATTGGGCCACCGCGAGATGCTAACGGAAACACGTTTGAATTTATTTAATTACTTGGATTTGGCAGGTGCCCGTTTTAATGTGTCAATGAGGTCAAGTTTGACTGCAGGATAGTATTTCATTTACTGCGGGAACGCTTTTTTTTATTTTTATTTTCCCAAGATGTTATAGGAAAAAGACTAACCCACATGCGGCGAGCGATAAATGTTGAATATTTATCTTCCCGAAGTCGAGCAAATTAAATAGACAGGCGAGCTCTGTTGTTAACTCTGGGATATTACGATTTATATGCGATATAAAAAGTTTAAAGAAGTTGTGAACCGACCGACCGCTTCTCTGAAAAAAGCCTTCTGTAGACATACAGAAAAAGCATACACACATACATACATTTTCGCTTTTATATATATAGATTCATTTCATTGTTTCCGAGTCTTTTCATTATTCTTTCCAACATTTACACCATAACAGTATCCCTAAACTATACAAAAGCAATTACTTCAATTTAAGACGATCAAAGATAAAGAATTGGCAAATGGCTGAGAATTCTAAGAGTGCAAAGAATGTTTAAGGTGAAAGACTTGTTTAGTTTGCAAGCAAGAGAAGGCATGAAACCACTTAATATAAGGAGCTAACGTGAATAAAACATAATTATTGCAAAGACAGAAGATGTAAATTGGCTTTAGTCTTAAAAAGACCAAAACTGTAGGTAGAAGGAAAACAGTGAGCAGGAAGAGAGTTCCGAAAGCCTAAAGTTCTTGGAAAGAACTGAACCCAAGACTTAGAGAGACAGCTGTAACTTTACTGTGTCCTCCAGTCTTTGTCCTTCAGTCTTTTCAGGGAATAGGAAATTGTATTACAATAAGGTATAAAACCAGCAAATTAACGGAGACCACTTGATCAATGAATCAAATGAGCTGTGACAAAGGAAGCAGGGAAAAGAGATCAGACAATTCTGAAGAACACATGCCAACACACAAGCATAAAATTATAATTTATATTTGTATGGGTAAACTAATGCTAGCAATGCTTATGCTGGTCTTGATCTTTCTACTGCAATTTACTGCAGTATTTTTTTTTTTTCACAACTCTCAGCGGCTGACGTTATCCAATATCATATTTAATACATAATATTAAGTTAGTCAAAGTTTCCAAGTTAGACATAAATAGCATTTACGCTGACTAATCAATATCTGATTCTGACTAACCAATTTATATTTGTTATAGCTGTACCATATTTTTTGCAAAAGAAGTACTTTGCTTCAATTTCTTTAAAAAACGAATAAATAATAATAATAATAATAATAATAATAATAATCAGAATATTGATAATAGAGAAATTTTTAAACAATCACATAAAATGAAAATATCTATTAACATAATTAATAAAACAAAATTTCCAACACAACTCAATCTATTTAAATAATCAGATAAGCAATTATATGTGTTTAGATTAAATATTACACTATCTATGGCTACAAATTACTTGCATATCATAATATTAGTTAGAATAATTTAACTTGTACAACTTACTTCCAATGCTGTCTTAGTGTTATACTTAGTGTGTCTTTAAATATCAAACAAAACAGACTACAACAAAAAGTTGGGTTATGTTTGAATTAAAGTTGCCATGAAACGGTTTCTATCCCCCCTACCCCCCAAAAAACTGACTATAGTAAGATGTTAATTTTAGTGAAATTGCCATAAAATACTGCAGGAAAAGGATTGATATGCCTTAAAACAAACGGTATAAAAATCTGTGATGATGTGATCGTTATCTAACCTATTTTATGAATATATGAACCCTTCTAGAAACTATATATGAGGAGTCTACGATGAAGGTTCGAAGAGGTCTTTCTGTAGCTTCTGTTGCTGAGAGAGTTTGAACTACTAATTACCCATCGAACATCTATTTTTCATAACCACCTTAACGTTCATCTTACATGTAAGCATGTGTTGGACAGCAGTTGAAATTTACCTAAAAACTAACCTTTTTCTCATCGGGTCTTCCTGGTCCATCCTTATCATTTTCTCTTATGCTTTTCTGACAACTAACCCTACTAGCTCAACTGTTCTACATTTGCTAACCAAAGTACTCGCAGATATTTGTTTATCATCATCATATTCGGTTTAGCATACATTTTACATGCTGGCATGTGTTGAGCAGCTTTAAGAAATTGACGTCCATATATCGGAACCGACTTTTATGTATCCCTCAGCATATACATTTTTCTTGCTTCTTCTCATGTTTAGCTAGACCTCGCTCTCTGTAAGTTGAACTTTCTACTACAGATGTTCTACACCTATTGAGCTAAGCACTCTCATCTATTCTTACCATACCATCACAGTCTCCTGTTCTGTTCACGTCAACCTATACTCTTTGGATTTCATTTTTTTCTGAGGTCATTATATCTCAGCTAGTATTATAAATCTTAAATTACACAACAATCATATCATTTCTCAATATGAATTATATATATAATATATATATATGAACATGTAGGAGTTTTTAAAGGACATTCTTGGCTTGAAAACGTAGTCTCCCCAATAATAAGTGATGACAGACACATGTATGTACATATGTAGCCATTACATGGTTGTATAAGTACATGAAATATACCTGCTCTGTTAACTCTTTGGTCACTTTTTGGTAGACACATTTTGTGTCAGTGGATGTACTTCAAGGAAACCAAGCAACACTACTTGTGTGCGTGTGTGTGTGTGTATATATATATATATATATATATATATATATATATATATATACACATACATATATATATCTATACACATACATATATGTATATATATATATATACATACATATGCACACATATATTTAGAAGTATATATACATAAAAAATTATTTACATATAAAAATTTGTCATCCACATACAGCACTGTTTCGTTGTATCACAGCTCATCGGTTAGGCTAGACATACACTTTTCCACAGCCGAGGATTAAATCTACCACCGTTGCATTGACAGTCGGCAGCTCTCACCTACCGGCTACGACTCAGTGGCGCGAATATTTCAGCTTAAGTGTGTATTAAATGCACACCCACCCGTCGCAAACATGTATGTATAAATATATGAAAATATGTGCATAAATATATATAATTGTTTTTTATTACCGTTTTATCTACTTATATAAATATATATATATATATATATATATATATATATATATATATATATATATATATATATATATATATATACACATAACAATATATACATAACTATATATATATATACACATAACAATATATACATAACTATATATATATATATACATAAAAAATATATATGTATAGATATATATCTATGCATAAATATATATATAAATCTATATATATATATATATATATAGATGCATAAATATATATATACATAAATATACATAGATATATTTACATAGATATATATATACACAAATATATATATATACATAAATATATATATATATATATATATATACATACATATATACACATACATATATATGTATACATACATATATATACATATATTTATATATATATATATACTTAAATATATATATATATATATTTATACATAAATATAATCCATATATATAGATACATATATATATATACATATATATAATACATATATATATATATATACACAAATATATATATACATACATAAATATATATATACATAAATATAAATATGTATATACATAAATATAGATATATATACGTAAATATATATATACATCACTATAAATATATATACATATATATATACATATACACATATATATATATGCATACATATATATATACACAAATTTATATATACATATATATATACATAAAAATATATATACATAAATTTATATATACATATATATACATAAATATATACATATATGCATAAATATATATATATATATATATCTACATACATATCTATATATACATATATATATATATACATGAATATATATATACATAAATATATCTATAGATATATATATACACATAAATATATATACATATATATATATACATAAATATATATATACATATATATATATACATAAATATATATATACATATATATATACATAAATATATATACACATATATATATACATAAATGTATATACATTTATATATACATAAATATATATATACATCAATGTATATATATATACGTCAATATATATACATACATGAATATATATATACATATATATACACATAAATATATATATATACA
>NC_136524.1:30009032-30011532 GCF_053919585.1 Euprymna scolopes | reverse complement strand
AATATATATATATACATAAATATATATATATAAATATACCACTGCTATCTGTGTTTATATATACATATATATATATATATATATATATAGTTATATATATATATATATATAGTTATATATATATATATAAACACGAGTTAAAAAAGAATATAATTTTAAATAAAGCTAACTTATCAAGATAGTAAAAGCTCTACCTGCTTAAGAGGAGCGATTCATAAATTAAATAATAAAAAAAGTTATATAGAACTTTATTAATCAGCACATGAACGAGAACAAAAATGAAAGGAATGTGGAAAAGAGACTCTTTGGGCCATGACATAGATTTTATAGTGTTATAATGCCGGTTGTTTTCCTTCTAATGAAAAGCATTTAGCTTTGAAATACTATAGCTTAAATAAAGTAGTTATTTTCCATTTTCCTCCCATTTTTATCCTTATTGACCTGATAATTTAATAAAGGTAATTTATAGTGGATGATTACAAATATATATATATATATATATATATATATATATATATATATATATATATATATATATATATATATATATATATATATGTGTATAAAGTTTATTGGTTAAAGTTAAATTCTGCAAATAAATATATAAACACATATATTCGAGTTAAGAATTCATTTGACACAAGGAATATATAGAGAGGAGTTATGTTTATTTCCTTAATCCATGGATTTTCAATAATGGCTTATATCATCAGAGGAAATGAAATGCGGTTAGCAAAATGTTCAGCTGTGTATAAACACATATTTTGCTTTTCAGCAGATATATTGAAAATGTTATTTGAATGGTGAATAATAGTTATAGGAAAAGGAATTTCATACAACTCGGGCAGTCGATTATCGGAAGGAGTTCAATATTTTCCGGGTTATATTCTAGCATCATCCTGAAAGTATTACCTAAATGTAACATCTAACAGGATAATTCACTTGATGTTTAATCTGTGACTTATCTCGCTTATCTCTTCTCTTCTCTATATAAATAAAATGAACTCATTTTTTCCCGTCTGATTTTGACATTAATAGGATTAAAAATCAAGATATTTCATGCAAATATAATATGCACAAACGGCAGAACAATATCTGAGGTGTGTTATAGGCTTATTATTTCTCAAATTCCTCGATAATCTTAGATTTCTATACTTTTTCTGCTGAGAAATCACGGTCAAAATCGGTTAAGATCATTGGAAGTGGTAAAATATTTTCTCTCTAATAAATTCCTCCTCCCCCTGCCACCACTTAACACCGTTTGGGGATCGTTCACAAGGAACAGTTGAGAAGAGAACACCGGTTTGGCTTCGTAGTTCTTTCATGTGAAGTTATTTAAAATCACTAAACTAAGCTGCAGTGCTCTGTGGCGTAGTGGTTAGCGTGCTGGACAATTCACATTATATTTTCACGTTCACGCCGACCTACCGTAGTCGTTTTTTTTTTTGTTTTTTTTTTCCCTAAACAACTGGAATGGACTTTTCTTGGTGGCCGAACTGTTAACGTTGCAGATTTTTTTTTTTTTTTTTTTTTCACACTTTATTTTCCTACTTTTACTCATGACTCCGGGTTTGATCCTTCCTACTTACCTACCATAACATTTTTTAAAACTCCCCCCCCCCCGTTCCGGAAACAAACACTCGGGCAACGCCGGGTACCCCCGCTAGTATATATATATATAAATATGATTAGATTTTTTTGGAAAAATAAATCTAGCAGAGTGCTCAATTAAAAGGAAAATCCGAAAAATAAGAGCGTATTTATATTTTGTATTTTGTGTACTGAAAGTTGTTAAATGAGACAAGTCATTGGTACCGTCGGTTTCAAGCCTGATAATTAGGACCGTTTTAGATATCCATATAAACCTCTCTTCAGACAATACTCGTGTCTAAAATTTATAAAGAAGAAAGAAAACAAAATGATATATATGTTATTTTTTTTTCTGGTTTAATGAGGTGGGTATTGGCTGAAGAGAGCTTCATATGGATATCTTAAACGGTCCTAATTATCGGACTTGAAACAGACAGTACCAATGACTTGTCTCATCTAACAACTTTCTGTACACAAAATACTATATATATATATATATATATATATATATATATATATATTTTGTAGTCATTGACATACAGTCCTGTTTCATTGTATCACAACTCATCAGTGCCGCTAGACTAGCATCTCTCCCAAGCCAAGGATTGAACCTAGAACCGTTGTGTTGACAGTCGGCGGTTCTCCCACTCGACCATGGAGTCGACGCCCGTAAATAACACGTCGGAATGTCTATTTAAATAGACACCCGCTACCACTTTTATAGTGCTCAAATCGCCTGTTCGTAAACAAACAAACGAGCTTCGCATATATATAAATATATATATATATATATAATGGTTGTATAGTTTGGTTTCCTAGATGTAAATCCACTGAAATCTGTGTGATTATTAAAGAGTGCTCAATGGTGGACAGAGCAGGTATATAGTGTGTTTATTATTGGTTACATATG
>NC_136524.1:29974032-30004032 GCF_053919585.1 Euprymna scolopes | reverse complement strand
ACATATATATATACAACTGTATATACATATATATATATATACAACTGTATGTAAATATATATACAACTGTATATACATATATACAACTGTATATACATATATATAGAACTGTATATAAATATATATATACAACTGTATATACATATACACAACTGTATATACATATACACAACTGTATATACATATATATATATACAACTATATACATATATATACACAACTGTATATACATATATACACAACTGTATATACATATATACACAACTGTATATACATATATATATATACAACTGTATATACATATATATACAACTGTATATACATATATATACAACTGTATATACATATATATATACAACTCTATATACATATATATATACAACTCTATATACATATATATATACAACTCTATATACATATATATATACAACTATATATATAGATAGATATACATATATATAAAACTTTATATACATATATACAACTTATATATATATATATATATATATATATATATATATATATATAATTTTTAAAACAGTAATCTACGTACACGCGTGTTTCGAGGTCGTTACCTCTCGTCAGCGAGATTATATATATATATATATATATATATATATATATATATATATATACATACAACTGTATATACATACACATATATACATATATCCACAACTGTATATATACGTACAAGTTGTATGTGCTTTACATTTTAACACAGACAAATATATAAATATATAAATGTAAATATACATAAATATATATGACTATATCTATATATATAAATTTTATGTATAAACATAAAAGCATATATAAATATATGAATATATATATAGTATTTATATAAACACATAATATATATTCATATATGCATATAACAGTATATATATATATATATATATACACACACATATATAAACATAAATATACATAGAGAGAGGGGGGAGAGACAGTACACATATTTATGAATGATCCTACGGGCATGAGAAATAAGTCTATGAAATTATTACTTGATTTCCACAAAACACTTAAGAAGGCATGTACACGATATGAAAATATGCACTCTGACTTGATCCAAATCATAATAATAATAATAATAATAATAATAATAATAATAATAATAATAATAATAATAGCAACAACAACAACAACAACAACAATAGCTTTACATTATTAGACATTATTCTTGAACATACAGTACATTATAGACATATTAATTTCGTACACATGTACTATAATACGAACAAGTATAGGAGAGCATATGGGTAGGTAAAAAAAACAAAAACTTTTCTTCTTTTTTTTTTTTAAGGCACAATTTGGGTTAGATTCGTGAAATAGAATCGGAGATGTTTTCAGGCTTCAATAACAAGATAGAACATTCAACGTGTTTAGCTACGACACTGAAATAGAAATACAAACATTTACGTAATATTCATGATAGGTAAATAATAGATAAAAACATAAATAAACGCATATATCAGCGTGTGTGTGTGTGTGTGTGTGTGTGTGTGTGTGTGTGTGTGTGTGTGTGTGTGTGTGTGTGTGTGTGTAAACGTGTACTGCGTGCGTTAAACAAAAGTTTTAACGACTCAAGATAAAAAGTATAAACTTCTTTAAAAAGTAGTAAAAAACAAGAAACAGAAAAGTGGAATTTCATATAAAAATATTGCACACGTATTTGGTACTTCGGTTTTTATTTTATATATATATATATATATATATATATATATATATATATATATATATATGCGTGCGTATGTGTACACATACTTATACCTGCATGTAAATATCATCTTTTCATGCACGATATTTATGTCTACACATAGCTCTATACAATATCAATACATACTAATCCGTATGCATTGCATTACATATACATACATACATACATACATGTCTATCTATATAAACATCTTACTTAATATTTATCTCTCTCTATATAAGTATATATTATTTATTAACATATCATATATAGATAGTTATTTAGATAGCTACACGCGTGCATCTGAAATACAAACATGTCTATACACAATATATATACATATGCACTATATAGCATCAACTTTTATAGACATACTATTTACAAATGCATATACAGACACACATATATACTTACTACTACATACATATATACATACTAACATCAATTTTTATATACATACTGACATCCACTTTTATATGCAAACGTATATACATAAAATCAATTTATACATACGTACTATTCCTTTATATATACATAAGAATTTACATATATATACACACATCATGACATCTAATTTATAGATATTTACACACATATATATATATATATACATATATGTACGTGACATCTATTTTTATATACATTGTATTTATATTTACATAAATATACATATCTACACACATATATACATATTGCCATACATATATATATATACACACACACACACACACACATATATATATATACATACATACATACACATATCTATAATATATTCATCTGTATACGAATATACATGTATATGCATACAAATATATAGTTTTTTGCATATCTGCAACAGTAGTATACAGATATTTAAACTTTCGCGTTCGACCCGTAGAACAATATTGTCTTCCACTTTTTTTCACGTACGCTACGCGCGTATTTACGCATTTCAGCAGAAACGCAAGAAACCAAGTTACTGACACTTAAACATATATAAGTCGGATATAAGCGGAATTCATGGAAAGTGTAACAAATGTAATAGATAAAAACGTGTGTACATACATAGACAAGTTAATGATTGAGATGGTTTCAAAAAAAAAACAGGACTTAATCGGTGGAGTCAGACCGAAACAGAGTCTGAGTGACAGAAACAAGGAGGCAGTCCGTTCATCATCACATCCGGTGTTTATGAATGGGAAGAGTCGGAGGAGAGAGCGAGACAGAGAGGGGTGAGAGGAGAGTGAAAGGGCGAGGAGAGTGACACTTGGATTATTAGAGGGAGGGAGGGGCAGACTGCTTGAGCTAAGGACAACGAAGGAGTGAATCAAATTTGAGTGAGTGAATGGAGGAAGAAAAAGAAGGAGATGAGCACAAGGTTATAAAGAAACGAAAGTGAGGGAGGGAAGGGCGAAAAACCTAGCTGTAGTTTAACAGTTAGCATATAAGAGAGAGAGAAAGACAGAGAGAGAGAGAGAGAGAGGGCGGGGAAGGCGAGAGAGTGTGTGAATGAGAAAATGAGAGGGTGCATGGGACGAAGTAGAATTTGCTGGCGATGGGGTGATAGGTAGAACTAACGCACATATACTAATTGACACACATACTGACACACAAACTTTCTTTCTCTCTGACATTCACGCTCACGCAAATTGCCATACACTAACACACACTCACACACACACACACACACACACACACACACACACACACACACACACACTCCTACAGTCATTATACACACTAAAAAGACCTGCTATTATTTTTTTAAAACGCTTACACATGCAATCAGAATTTTTCTTTATTTATTTTAACTTTTTAAACAATTTTTAAAATCCTATTTTATATATTTTTTTATTATTTAAGTAAAATTTACTTACCTGACGTATTTCTCTTTGGTGATTAAAATAAAGCTACTCTAACTGTAGAACAAAGAAGTTTCAAAACTATATATATATATATATATATATATATATATATATATATATATATATATATATATATATATATATATATATATTGAAACTAAAAAGTTTGAATTTTTCTTTTTACCAACTTTTTGCTAACTTTTTGCATTAATATAATCGTTTGCAAAAAAAAAAACTTAAAAAGGTATTTTTTTTAGTACTATATATAAGCATCAGTATCACGTCGTAACGATTATAGTTTAAAAACAACAACAACAACAACTAAATGGGGGCAAGAGGGCTACCATTAAAAAGAAAACTTTTTAAACTTCTGATAAGGTTGGGCAACACTTGTAACAAACTAGCGCTAGTTTGTAGCAGTAGTTGAACTAGATTTTGTGTGTGTGTGTGTGTGTGTGTGTGTGTGTGTGTGTGTGTGTGTGTGTGGAGATATAATTGTAATGTACTATTGTTATTAGACAGTATAAGCGTAATACCTCAGACCATCGTTGCAATCTACTTTTTTTTCTACCTCGAGTAGCCAAGAAGAAGATGGGCGGTGTACGTGCGTTTCCTTTTCGGCGCTGGTGAAGGGAAGGGTTATGTGAGCGCGCGCGCACGCGGATGCAACCATAACTTTAATTACGTACCAATCGTGAAAGCGTTGTGTTGCTAGTGTGCGTATACATGTGTGCGTTTATGTGCGATGGGGTAAGTGAGAGGGGAGTGGGGGGTGGGAATTCGGTGTGTTACGTGTTACGTGTTTGCTTGTGTTTTAGTGTGTGTGTTTGTGTGTGCGTGCGGAGAAAGGGAGGGGTGATTGTAGGGTAGATAAGGATGTGCGTACAAGAGAGAGAGAGAGAGAGAGAGAGAGAAAGAGAGAGGGGGTGGAAAGGATAGGGAAAGATAAGGGTAAAGGGAGAAAGCGTTGTGTTACTTGTGTGCGCATATGTGACAATATACTATATGTGCGCATTCAAATGTGTGCGTACGACAGAGAGAGGGGGAGGGAGGAAGAATGGACGCGGGAGGGGGGGGAGAAAGCGTTTATGGCAAAAAGAGAGAGAAAAGTGGCAGGAAGTGTGAGAGAGAGAACGCTCTGTATTGTGTGTGTGCGTGTGTGTGTATGTACGAGAGAGAGAGAGAGAGAGAGAGAGAGAGAGAGAGAGAGAGAGAGAGAGAGAGAGAGAGAGAGAGAGAGAGAAAAGATTCTTATACATTTCCGGACTTCTCCAGGTACAGCATAAGTAGAGGTTGGAGAAACGTAGGGTAAGGAAGCCAACCAACGCACATAACTTTTTAGACATGATATATACAGGCATCAAAAGTATCTAATTGCAGTTAAGAGAAGCACACATATACGTAGAAGTGTGTGTGTGTGTGTGTGTGTGTGTGTGTGTGTGTGTGTGTGTGTGTGTGTGTGTGTGTGTGTGTGTGTGTGTTGTACGTGTGCAATCAACAGTTCATGTTATGACGTCTCTAACAAATACTTAAACGACATTTTACCTACGTAAAAACATGGTCACTCTCACATCCCCGTAGTCGTATATTTAACTTTAATGACTTTTCGCTATTTGTCTTTTCTCCTGATCTCTCTATTAATAAAACTATCAAACAAGATCTCGTGTGTGTGTGTGTGTGTGTGTCTGTGTCTGTGTGTGTGTGTGTGTGTGTGTGTGTGTGTGTGATTTCACACCTATACGTAACTTTGATAAAATACAGATGGCACAATTATTTCTTATTTCCTATATACTGAATATACCCTCCTCCACATTAAAACTGACCTTGCATTTAACTCTGCCCTCGCGGGGATATAAGTGAATAGGAATTCTTATTCCTTGGCCATTTGTAGTATCTGTTCTGATACTACACTTCATTTTTTTTTCTGCCTTCGTCACTAAAGTAGAACTTCTAGGCTGAGGATTTTTTTTTTGTTCCAATCCAGAGTACCCTTACCCTACACACACACTTTTTTTAGGAGCTGGATTCTCCCCACATTCAAAACGGGCCTTGTGTCCAACTCGGTCTTCGTGGGTGTGGAGAAAAGAGGGGGTGAATGAGAACTAGCTTTTTTCACGTAAAATTGTACGCCTACTTTTATTCGTTTCGGTTATACTGTTGAACGCGAGTTTCAAGGAACAGTTCATCAACTCTAGTCTTATTTATAAAAAAAAAAAAAATCAGATAAACTCTAAAACACTTATACAAGATTCCGCGCCCTTGCGTAACTTTTATAATTACACTTGGCACGATTATTTCTTTTCTTTTTTTTTTTACTATTAACCAAATATTCATCGAAAGCAAGATAAAATAACCGAAAAACTTGAATGAATTTTGAAAAGTTCAACTTTAAAAGAAAATTTTAGCATAATTCTCCTTTTGTTTACCTACTTACCCAGAGAAAATTCGGGACAAGGTCATATGTGGTTTTGAAAATCCAGTCACTAGGATACGCACACTCTGGCCTTCTTGGCCTTCGGGACAAGATCAAAGTGTAGTATCTGTTCTTCAGTTGCTGCAGTGCTGCACTTCTATTTCTTGTTCTCTTTCGGTGGAGGAGAAATCCTTCACGACTGAGACAATTTTTATTTTTGTACCTTTTCTCCACGTTAAAAAACGACCCTGGTGTCTAACTCTGTCCCGTGGGGAGGCATAGTAAATAGGTACAAAAAAAGCAACTCTGTTGGCATTCTCCAATAGGAGCGCATCAGGCGATCAGCAATAAACTAATCTCCTCTCAGAGATAAGATAGAGTTTGGGAGAATAGATTTTCTATGACTGAACCCTAACCTCAACCTGACAGTTTTAAAGTAACACTATTAACATTGCTTTGCTTAAACAGTATTTTTTTCCATCAGAAACCAATGCCTCACCAACATCTGGAATTCAGATTTTTTTTTTTTTTTTTTTTTTTTTTTTAAATTTACAACAGTATTTTCACTTAAGTAACTAATTTGTAAACTAATAATTGGGGTTCAAATTTTTACAGGTGTCACTTGAAGTTTAGTACTTTATTAAAATTTGTGGCCCCATTTATATACTAGGCCACGGATTAATGTGTGATCTGTTAGTTGCAACATATATATATATATATATATATATATATATATATATATATATATATATATATATATATATATATATATAAAAAGCTGAATGTCTGTGTGTGTGTGTGTATGTGTGTGTGTGTGTGTGTGGTCACGAATAGGCTCCTATATGCTTGACTATTTTAAAAAACTGATTACATATAATGATAGAAGATGTATCGAGACGCAGGAATGGGTATGTTTGATCTGGCAGAACAGTGGTTCATTAAAATTGTGGGGTCTGCGTTCGCGCCTGGTTTACAAAGTATGGAAATAAAAAATTTAAAAATGAAAAAAAAACGTTTACAAGTGTTTTTGATATAGACGTACATAAGAATACTTTGATAAGTATGTTTTAACTTAAATAGGGATGGTATAATAAAATTGTGGGGTCTGCGTTCACGCCTGGCCTCCAAAGAATGGAAATAGGCACAAACTTTAATAAAGACTTTTCATATCTATCTGCGTAAGTATACTTTGATAATTATGTTTCAGTTTGAAGAAATATGGTATAAAATTATGGGGTGTTCGTTCGCACCTGACTTCCATAGAATGGAAATATGTCAGAAAGTTTAACAAGGTTTTTTAATATAGATCCACAGAATATTGTAATAAGTGTTTCAGTGTGAACAGGTATGGTATAATAAATTATGGGGTTTATCTATTTTATTTTTACTTTCATCATAATTTGCTTTGGTTTTGATACCCTCAAATTCGAAGCTATCTCATTGCAACCCTTCCTTTTCATAAGCTATCATACTTTCATAAATCAGAGTCCATTTTCTGTAGGATGTTTTTGAACCCAGTCAACGACGGGTACTTTTGCTAGTATATATATATATATATATATATATATATATATATATATATATATATATATATATATCGAACCTCTTTAACTCTTTTTATTAAGTGACACCAGGCAATGTAAGTGGAAATAATTCGTTTTTAGCTTCCAGGCATCTACGAAGGAAGATGTGCCTCTGTCATGTAGATGCTGAGCAAGGCTCTCTTCACTTGAAGATATATTGATTCAAGAAGACTTTTGAGAGCTAATCAATTTTAAGTGTTTTTCTTGTTTGTATTACAAGGAAGTTACCACTGATCAAGACTCAAAGGCCACTCGAGGATAAATGTTAATGAATGTAAGGTGATAGTGTAGTAATTTGGATTATTTAAGGTGGCAACTTAGCAAGAACTTGTTTACATTGGACTTGAAGGCTACCATATTGTAGTTGGCCAGGAAGCAGGCAAGTGGAACAGTATTCCACAGGCAGGCAGTTCTAGGAAAATAGCTTTGTTCATGGAATCTGCATTTAGATTTATACACAAATAGTGGGAGAAATTGTTGACAGTGGTTTTGAAATCTGTCAAGGTAGGATATAAGCTTCTATTCTTTTCTTCACTTTAAAAACCTTCCTGCAACCTACCCCTAAGGTCACTTAAAATATATATATATATTTGTTGTTGGTAAAATGATTTCATTCCCCCCCCCCTTTTTTTTTTTTGCCATTTTTCATATTTAACACAGGATTGATTTTACTACCAATATGTTAAGTTTGTCAGTTAAAAAAAAAAAAAAATAAATACAGTTTTTTAATCATATGAGTCCACTAGTTTTATAAATACTGGGCATCATATTTTGATGCTATGTGTGTAAGGCCCCATGAATCATATGAGCTCTTTTGCTTTATAAATACTAGGGATTATATTCTTGATCCTTAGTGTGTAAGGCCCCATGAATCAAATGAGTCGACTGGTTTTATAAATACTGGGTATTATATTCTTGTCGCTACATGTGTAAGGCTTCATGAATCATATAAGTTCATTTGCTTTATAAATAGAGAGCATCTCATTCTTGATCCTACGTGTGTAAGGCCACATGTCTCATATGAATTCACTGGTTTTATAAATACTTGGCATTACATTCTTGATCTCATGGAAGGCCCTATTAATCATATGAGTTCACTGGTTTTATAAATACTGGACATCATATTCTTGATTCCATCTGTGTAAGGCCCCATACATCAATATGTGTTCATTTGCTTTATAAATACTGAGCATCTTATTACTGATCCTATGTGGATTAGACGCCATAAATTATATGAATTCACTGGTTTTATAAATACTAGGCATCATATTCTTGATCCTATATATGTAAAGCTCTTTGAATCATATGAGTTTACTGGGCATCATATTTTGAGCCTATCTGTGTAAAGACCCATGAATCATATGCTTTCAATGGATTATACATACTGAGCATTATATTCTTGATCTTACATAAGTAACTTCTCAGGCATGATATGAGTTCACTGTTTTTATTAATACTGGGCAATTAATTTAATATCTTATCTGTGTATACTTGATGTTTCATATTAATTCACTAGTTTTATAAATACTGAGCTTCATATCATTTATCTTATGTATGCAAGCCCCTATGAATCATATGAGTTCACTGGTTTTATAAGTACTGGACATCATATTTTTGGACCTTATGTGTGTAAGACTGTATGATTCATACGAGTTGATAGGTTTATAAATACTGTGCATCATATCTTTTATGTGTAACACCCCGATGGATCATATGATCCCAGGTACCTCTTCTGTTGTGTATTCTTCGGACGTGTCACCCAATGCATCCTCTTCTGGCTCATCAGGTTCCTTACTCTCTGAAGTGCATTTCCTGTCCAATCCTTTATACACCGTTGGGGCTTCATCATCTATGGAAGACACGTAGTAATTGACGAAACAATTCTCTCTACATGCTGGTCACATTTTTTATCCCACAAACAAAGACTTAGTATGGGCTATTTATAATTGTCACTGTAACCCTGTTGAACTGCATTGTACATTTTCAATGCAGATTCTTGACCCAGCCAATATTGCCTACCATGCATAGATCAGAAACTTCTGTATCTCTGAGTGGCTTCCGGGCCTTGATAAAAAAAGCACAAATGCAAGCTTCCGGGCCTTGATAAAAAAAAGCACAAATGTCTATACCTCTACTGTGGATCTAATAGGTGGATGTTCCATTATCCCAAGACAGTCCAAGCTGTTATGTTGTCTTTTAGCATAATATTGTGCCAATATACTGTCTCCAAGTCTAAGCAGCATGTTCTTGAAGCAACACACTTGATCGTGCGGTGGGGTCTCCTAACTCTTCCATTTCCTGATAGTACACCGAAAATGTACATATACACCCCATATCCATGCAAACTCGGCAAGCAAGCAGCTTAGTTGATAAATCCCATTCACAAAACACTATTTCCAACTACTTGATGGTGCTAGTAGAGTCTTGGTGATAGAGTGGCTTCCAAAAGGCAAAACAGCTGAGACCGAAGTTTATCAACATCAGGTATAGTTGATTTCTTAAAAGACTTACATCCATTGTAATCTTGCTCCAGTTTTCTGTGACGTCAAAGCTGCTAGGCTTCCAGTGCACCAGAGCTGGATCAATTGATTGACATTCTCTGTCATCTGAAACCACTGATCGCACCTTTAGTAATTCCTGAATTACTCAACTGCACATCAGGATGGCTAGCGAGTCGGTGGATGGCCTGTATCTGAATAACATTCCATTCTTTGGCCATAGCACACACAGGTTCTTTGAGTTCTATCAATATACAGATTTCATGCAACCATCATTGTAGTACCCTTGTAAGCTGATTGGCTCATTTACCATGAGATTTGACACACCCCACATTAATCTGCAGCTCATATTCAGAGACCAACTCTCAGAGTGTGGTAGGTCACTGGCTGATGAATATTTCGACTGCTGCTTTGGTGCATACTCTTTTCTGTCCAGACAAGATATCAGGAGTCAATCGGTAAATGAATAGACTTTTGCCTTTCCAGTGCATTGCAATGTTTCCACCTCACAATACAGCATCAAACTCAGCCAGGTCAATGTGTTTTTCTCCACGTATCAATCAAAGCCAGCATTTATCGTCTACCATGGAGCCATATCTTTCCACAACTACACCAGTGCCTAAGGAATTTGCATCTACCCATACAATTGCATCTTGTCCACTACTACACGAGTTATCTTTCACTAGATCGTTCTGGGCTATTCTTGTTCAAATGTCTGCAATTATCCAGGACAGTAGAGGGTCCTGCACTTCATTATCCCATCCAGTCATTACTGTATTGGCCCATCGTTTCACAAATGTCGTAACTTAGTGCGGGCTATTTATATTTGTCATTGTAACCCTATCGGAAAATGATCAGTCAGCTTCCTACACACTGAGAAGATAATTTGGCGAGTAAGTTTATCGGATCTAATCTCTGAGTTAAGAAAGTTATCTACCCTTGTCTATAGATGAGGGAAAGTCTGTTTGGAGTGATTTTCTCTTTTTTGCTGTTAATCTCTGAGTTAAGACAGTTGAGTTAAATCCCCTTGTCTATGGATAAAGAAAAGTCTGTTTGAGTGATCTGGTGGTGGTGGTGGTTGTTTGGAACGGACACATGGATTTGGCGGTATGTACTTATAGATAGACCCAACAGGTTTAACACTTCAACATTTTAACCATGTTGTTGCTCTTCACTTAATTTTTGTGAGCAATATCCACATTGACTACATAGACGTCAACATACTCGTTTAGTTCCTGATAATCTATAACAGGGCAAACCTTCTGTTTATTTTCCTGCAGAATGGCCATAAGATGGATTAGGTGATCCAAGCTCTTATTTTGGAGATGAAAGTAGCAAGCTGTTATTTATCCACAGCTGCAATTCCAAATCATATTCCTCTCAAATTTGTGTAGAGGCTGGATATTCTGCAAAGCTGTTCCTTAATGTAATTGGAGGCTGGTTTCTAACCCATTTCCAGGATACAATTCATCTCCGAATAGTCATGCTGTACTTTGCGTTGAAATCAGGCTTGTTAATGGTGATGGCAGTACAATTTGGTCGATTACACTGCAGAAACATTACCTTTTTGGATTCAGTTACAGTCCATCCATCCATCCATCCATCCATCCATCCATCCATCCATTCATAGCCCTTGAGCCCCTGGAGGGGCATAGGCCATCTACAACTTTTTGTAGATGTTTTTGTAGCGAGGAGTTCTTTTTACAGGGTGAGGGTGCTGGCCCCACGCCCAACCTTCCCAGAAGGTACATACAGAGCCTAACCTTCCCAAATGGTCACCCATCTGGTACTGGCCAGGCTCAATGTTGCTTAACTTCGGTGATCTGGCAAGAAGTGGTATGTCAACGTGATTGTGCTGTACTGATTGCATCCAGCCATAGCAATAAATCATGCTGTGTTATTCTATTGATAAGGATAGTTACAACCGGTAAATCATCATTTACAAGAGTTTGAGGGATGAGATCATTGGCACCGAATTCTTGTACCCTTATCCATTTCCCAGACAACATAGGACGTGCGTAGACCATTGGCATCAATAATGAGTCCTTCCATGTATGCACGTTACAAGGACCATGGATCATATGACTTCATTGGTTTTGATTCGCATTCTATAAGGACCTTGACTTCCATGACTTTACTGGTTTTATACTGACTAGACATCACATACTTGTTCAAAGACCCTATGTTCAAAGACCCTAGGTTCAAAGACCCTATGTTCAAAGACCCTAAGTCATATCATTTTACTCGTTCTGAGTTATGTGGCATCACATTCTTGAGCCCTACATGTGTGAGGATCCTGAATTCTATGACCTCATTCGTATGGGAGGACTGGGAACCACATTCTTGAGTCCTCTTTGTGAAGGCACCCTAAAACATATGATTACATTCGTTTTTTTGAAACCAGGAACCAAATTCATAGTTGTGTATGAGTAAGGACTCTGAATCAGATGGCTAAACTGGTTTTGATATCACATATTTATATTTAAAAAAAACATAATACATGTCACTTCACTGGTTTTGTGAAGTCTTAGCATCATATTCTTGAGCCAATGTGTGTAGGGCTACTTAGCTATGTCAATCTACAGGGTGGAACGATAAATTGGTCACCCTAAAGAAAACAACACTACAGCTTTCTTTTAAAACTTTTATTGAAAAAAAATCAATTCAGGTAACTTGATTATGTAGTAGAGCTGACATCTATTCAATGTAACTGCCTTCAGCTTCAATCACCACCTTGATATGGATCCGATCTTATAACACACAGGTCATCAATCTGTGTCGTTAACCACTGAACCAATGTCACCCTCGTGATAAGCATTACATTTTAACCAGCAAAACTAATAAATAAAAAATGCAAATTATTCAACCCAAAATCTAGTTGTGGTCTCTCAGCCGCCTACAGAATACAGGATGGAATTGTTCACCCTAAAGAAAGCAACATTGCAGCTTTATTTTAAAACTTTTATTGAAAAAAATCAATTCAGGTAATTTGATTATGTAGTAGAGCTGACATCTATTCAATGTAGCCACCTTCAATCTCAATCACCACCTCAGTATGGGTCCAGAACTAGGAGCATGCCTTTTCCACAAGCACTGGCAGGAGCTCGGCGAGTACTATGCAGATGGCAGTGATATGACTGGCTATGGTGTTGTGGGAGGTCATGTTGGTGATGTTCTCGCTGTATGACCAAACAAAGTAGTCCAGCAAGTTCAGGTTATAGGAAGTTGGGGGGGGGGCAGTGACAGAAGGGTACAAAGTCATAGCCAAGCTTGAATCTCTTTGGATTTGTGGGTTGGCGCCAAGTCCTGCTTCCAAACCCATGGTCTGCTAGTGACCACCTGATTGCACCAGGGGATCACCACACTCTTCAACACATCCAGGCACACTTTGGTGTTTACTTTCAAGCCAACTCCAAAGATGTGAGGTGGCATGATGTGGTTCTCACTTGAAACCACATCAAAGGCCATAACCATGGCCGGAAACTTTATTGAGCTGTGCCCTCAAGCGTTGAACCACCCAGATTGTATTTTGAAAGTGCTGGGAATGGACCTTTGGTCATAACTTGGATCAGTAGAAAGCATGAGTTGTACAACGGCATATCTCCGATCTCGTTCATTGAACATTGTCTCACTTTCAGACATGATAGAAGGCTCCCGTTTCTCTTGGAATTTGTACACAACTGGTCAACTAGTGGATGGTCTGCAACAAAAAAAAAAAAAACGAAAAAGAAAACCGGTTTTCATCAAACAGAAATTAAATCATGTCGTCTTTTCTAGAGCAACAATTTTGTCATTCTACCCTGTACTTGTTTTGTGAAGATAGGGCATCACATTCTTGAGACCTATGTGTGACAGATTTTGAGTCATGTATCTTTGCTAGTTGCATGAAGTCTGGCATTACATTCTTCACCGTGACTTTACTGGATTTATGAAGTTTAAGCATCACATTCTTGACCCCTACATGTGTAAGGACCCAGAATCATATTAGTTCACTGGGTTTGTAAAGATAGGGCATCAAATTCTTGAGCACTATGTTTGTAAGATCTCCAAGTCATACAACTTTATTCCTTCTGTCACTACACATGTTTGTTTTGCAAATAAAAATTTTTCAGAGAGTACATTTTTTGCTTCCACCGGTTCCGTATTCGTCAGTTTTTATTCTAAACCAGCCTGGATGCCTGGCATTGCCCGGGTGTTTGTAGGTGTATGTTGAGCAAAAAAAAAAAAAAAAATGTTGTAGTAGGCAGGCAGGTTCGAACACATGACGTGAAGGCGGAAAAAGAGTGAAAGAAAATCTGACATCTTAGCCAATGTCTCCATGATGTGACTGGATGTCAAAAGCGTTGAAATTAACCAAAGTCAATCCAACGGTGACGATGACTTGCTAAAATGTTGTCAAAAAAAAAAAAAAAAAAAAAAAAATCGACCCCTCCTTGTACAAAACGGCCGAGTTTAGGGTGAAGGAATTAATGTTTTTGATCCATTTTTTTATATTTGTCGTCCGAGATGTTGAGCTTCAAAATGATACCAATCTTATCAGTATGTGTCGCCTCTGCTGAAAGTTTTTGTGAGATATACATACATACATACATACATACATACATACATACATACATACATACATTTAAACAGACAGGTGAGATTTATATTATAGATGTCATACAATTCAAATTTTTTGGATTTCATATCTTAAACCAATCATTAAGAAAATTAGTCAACCAAATGATTCTAAATCATTGCACTGATTCTAAATCATTGCAATGATTCTAAATCATTGCAATGATTCTAAATCATTGCACTGATTCCTCAGAATGACATAACTTTAATTGTATTATATTACCACTCAAACAGTGTATACGACTGAGTCGAAAATCAAGCATAATAACTTAAAAATAGAGTCTAATCCTCATAGTGTCCCTACCAAACATTGACATTACCATTCACATAGTGTATACCATTGAGGTACTTAGGTCTCTCCCACCACAAGAGTTGTGACGCTAGGGTTGAAAAGAAGGAGCTCTCTTACTCAGCAAAAAATGCCTCTGCTGCCCCGTCGGCATTGCTGGCAAGGTGCGTCAGGCAATTAGCAAAGAGAGAAGACAAAGCCGTAATGGGTGGACCTCCTAGAACTGCACAGAATCACCATTACACTGCAATCAACAGGGACCAGGTCATTACAGGAATGAGTCTAATCCTTCGAGTGTATCTACTGAATATCGAACATCGACATTACCACTTACACATGATTGAGTCGAAAATCAAACACACTAACTTTTTTAAAAAGTGTCTAATCCTTGTAGGGTGTCTATCAAATATCAGACGTCGGCATTACCACTCATGTAGTATGCTTCGCAAACGTCGAGGTTACCATTTTGTAGTGTCACTTCTGGCTACAGATAGTGTATTCTGTAGATAGTAAAATCGTTGAAAAGTGCAAAGAACAGTGCTAACAGTTAGTATACATGTACCATATAGTTGAATTGGCGAATGAAAAAAATGGATGTTATGAATGGGTAGCAATTCTGTTATCTTTGACTGACTCCTACTAGTGTGTGTGAGATGAAGAAAGCTGATACGTGAGTCATTGAGTCCTTTTTTACCTTGCCTCCAACCCTCCCCACCACTAGTAAAGGCATGTAGAGGATTTTAAAGAATACGTTTTTGGAGGTCCTGTTTGATGCTGTCAGGTTTGCGAAATCTCTCTCTTGGATATTTGTTTTCTTACTTTATAGGAGTTTCTAAGTTTATGTTAGGCTTATTACTTTCACATATACATGTTGCTTCTTGGGAGTTTGAAATTGGTTTTTATTGGTTTAAAATATTTTTGAGTTAGCACGTTCCTGTGAAAACTTACTTGCTTCAGGGAGTGTAGCGGAAAGCGAATCCAAACAAGCTGCACAAAGAAGGAGGGTAGCAGTTAGAGACATTTTCTTTTTTAGCATTTATTGGAATTGCGTCTGAATCTCACTATCAATCATTCACCTATGTACAGCCATAAAACATTACAGCATGTGCAACCAATGATGCTCATGCACAATCTCAAAATAAATCATGCAATGCGGATATAATGCTGATAATGATTTAGCTTATGCTTAAATGTGGGGGTCACCGCTGATTAAGGTGGAGAGGCCACTTGAGGATAAAGGCTAATGAATGTTAGGTATCCGGTGAGTTCCTAAGTTCACTGCCGGCTTATTACTTTCACATAGACTTGATATTTTGAGGGGTTTGAAACGATCTTCATTGGTTGAACATACTTTGAGTTAACATGTTCCTGTGAAAACTTACTTGACTTTAGAAGTGATGAAGAAAGTGAATCCCAACAAAGCGGAGAGAGAAAAGAGGGTAGTGCAATGCTATCGCTTGAGCCAAGACCCAGCGCCCCCTCTGGGTGGCTAGTCCCAAGAAATTCAGTCCCCAACCGTTATAATACTTATGGGCCCTTATTAATATTAGCAATAGGTCATCTAGTAATTATGAGGACTAGTGTGTGTGTGTGTGTGTGTGTGTGTGTGTGTGTGTGTGTGTGTGTGTGTGTGTGTGTGTGCGCGCGCGCGCGTGTAGTTGGTTGGCTGGATAATAAAATGACAAATAATAATTGTTTGGTTAAAGATATTTTCTGGCAAGAGGAGAGGTGTTGGTTCGCTTTTAAGCCATTTGCTTTTTAGCATTTGTTGGAATCATTTTGCGATGAAGACATCATTAGGCCACAAGGCTTTTGTAGAGCAACCAGTTCATATCAACATTTTTCCTAATGAGGGTAGATCTAGTCAGAAAGTTGTTCATTATGTTAGAACTAAATCCAAATCCCTACAAAAGAACACTGGATTGGGACGAAAAAGATCTGTTTAGTTCCATCGCCCCCCCCCCCACCATGAATGAGGGAGGTTTAAACAACAGATAACTTGAGAAGAGAAGTTAATGTCAGTGATGACCTGCTGCGACTGAACGAATGGCCGATTTATTTAGTTAAATAAAAATAGTTACAATCTTTATTTAGCTTAAGCATTACACCCTGATTTATTTTGGGGGATTGGAGGGAGTCGAGTGTCATTCTTTTTTTAACAACAAAACTTTTGATTACTCTTAGCTAGATTCTTTCACCAAAGTACCACATTCACTCTATGGCTTTAAACCAACTTAAAAGATCCCAAAATGGTTTCAATGAAATTTTACTCACAAACAAATGTATATATAAAAGAGTAATTATGGGGAATGAGAGATTTACAAACATATCAAAAAGAATTTAAAAAAAAAAAAAAAGAAAGAAAGAATCAAACAAAGTTCAGACGGGGCAGGTTAGTAAGGCCCTCCCAACCTTTTGGTAAGTGTTAGATTGTCCACTATTTTCTGGGTCCTCTGAAAACAAACATGGCAGTCTCTAAATGGAAGTGGGAGCTAAGTGGGAACATGTAAAATAAGGCTCTCTAGTATAAAAAAAAGCCTTACCAGTACTTCAGTTATTTTATTAGCTCAGAGATTTTAAAGTAATCTATAAGGGATGGATTCAACCAGTCCTTATTGGGTTCTTTTCCAAAACATAAATGAATAAATAAAGCTGGCAGAAACTCAACAAAAATATTCTACTTTCAACAGAGAGTTTATTAGCAGCTTATTTAGCAGTTTTACATTTCAGACACCAAGTAGAAGGCAGGAATGTAGTACTACTGACCAATCATATATATTTCTATGAAAGGTAATCTATATTCCTGGCAGTGTTCTTAACTATGTTTTGTACAGAAATTCATCAGCTAAGTATTGGAAAATGAAAAAATCCAATCTTAAAAATAGTCTTTCTTCTCTTATAGATAAATCGAATTTTTACTGGGGAATATTTTACGTTACACCGGTATAACCTCAGAAAATATTCCTCTGTAAAAATTTTTCTTTTTTTTATCTATAAGAGAAAAAAGACTATTTTTTTAAATCATCAAGCCCAAATATCAGCTGACGTAAACAAACCAAGACGGAATTTGATGACCGACATTATCATTATTATCTTTTTTTTTTAACGAATTAGTCCACTGGGCAAATTATTCCTCGTAATATATGATATTTCAATACAGAATGGATTCTATAATAATACATACGCAATCTGCATAAATTAAAATATCATTTTTAAACGTACTGTATGGCTGGGCAATGCCAGATGTCCAGCTAGTATATTTCTATTTACAAGATAATTTTATAAACTAAAGAACGGATTATTATGAATTATGAAACACATATTCTAGGAAGCTCGATTAATAACACCAACACATTTCTATCTTTATTTTCATGGCAAGTGCTTGTCTGAGCTTCAATCTATGGTCCCGCCCCTTGCCAAACTGTAACAAAAAACACTCAACTATCTACAACCACTATCAACAATTTTCCCCACTCTCTATCTGTGCCTAAATCTAAATGCAGATTCCATAAACAAAGCTTTTTTTCTAGAACTGCCCGCCTGTGGAACACTGTTCCATTGGCCTGCTTCCCAGCCGATTATAATATGATAGCTTTCAAGTCTAATGTAAACAAGTTCTTGTTGAGCCGTTCCCTTAAATAATCCAAATTCTACCCAACCTACATCATTAAACTATCACCTTACATTCATTAACCCTTATCCTTGAGTGCTTTTTGGGCCTTGATAATTGGTGACTGAGAAAATTCATATTTTTGTAAATTTTAACATTCAGAATACACATATACAGAGTGATTTTTTTAGAGGCGCCAGGCTTTAAATTGGCAACTCTATTTCCTTTAATTGCAGATTTAGCAATTATCGGTTATTTGAGTTCAGCTTGGTTTGGCAAGTCTTCCTGAAGAGACTGACACCTAAACAGCGTTTGCAAATTGCAAATGATACAATCAATTTACTGAGAGAAACATTTGATGAACGAATAACTTCACAAACTGGCCACCTCATTCATGTAATTTAAACACCGTTAGATCATTTTCTTTGGAATATGTAAAGTTCCATGTCTACACTGATAAACCAAACACAATAGACCACTTGGAAGACAACGTTCGATTTCAAAATTCAGTCTAGTTTTATGTGTGTAGTTTGTGAAAATTTGATCTCTAGATTTCACTCTATATGTGCAAGCTTAAAATTTATATTTAAATTATAAATATTAAAAAAATTAATTTTCAGAATAAACCACATATTTGTATAATATAAGTATTTTTCTGAGATTTATTTGACTCTAAAAAAAAAGCACTATATATATAGATAATATACTTTATTGTACATGGTAACACTTAACACTACTAAGACTAAGCTGCTCTCCTTTAACAATTACAAGACGCCTCTCCAACCACCGATATTCATGACAAATAACTCCTTACCTGAGAATTTTTTCTTCAAACTTCTTGGCCTAACATTCACATGCAACATGAACTGGGACAAGTATATTGAGGATATTGCGAAGGCTGCTACAAAGAAGGTGGGTTCCCTTTATCAAACTAGAAAACTACTCTCCCCTGAGAGTATCCTGTACCTCTACAAGGCCACCATTCGCCCATGCATGGAGTATTGTTGTCACATCTGGGCTGGAACCTCTACCATTAGCCTCTCCTTCTTGGATAGAGTCCAAAAAAACAGTTTCAATTTAATAGGTCCCACTTTGTCAACTAAGCTCCAACTCCTGTCCCATCACCGCACTGTTGCATCTCTGTGTCTGTTTTATAAATATTTTAAGAGAATGTGCTCTGATGAACTCGTTGCATTTGTACCCCCTCGACGTACATATCCCCGACAAACCTGCTTAGCAACAAAATCTCACCCCTTCACTGTTGAGGTCCCTAAATGCCAGAAAGCTTTCTACTCTAATAATTTTTTCCCTTGAACAATTAGACTTTGGAATTCCTTTCCTGCTACCTGCTACTCTGGCTGTACCAATATGTAGAAGTTTAAATGTAACGTAAACTAACATCTTGGTAAAATTTTCTTAGGCATGGTCCCAAATATTAGTCCTTTTGCATCCAAGTAGCGATAGGCCTTGTTAGAGGTGAACGTGAGTTAAAAAACAAACAAAAAGGAATAAGCTCCTTCACTAATGAACCTATCATTATGAATTTTGGAATATCTATTCTAGGCAACAAGTTGGGGAACATGGGTATATTATTTTTGTTTAAACAGTTTTATAAGGGAATGGGTAAGTCATAATTTCACACTTAAGACGTTCCTAGAAAATCATAACTGCTTGTTTGTCACTGGGGATATAGTGATAATCAAATTGGCCGATTAGCGCGCAATTGGCCTTTGTCAATCAACCAATTATCGATTAATCGGTTAATCAACATGTTTTCTAATGCCGATTTATCAGAAAATTTTGTTGTTATAAATGGTACTAATACTAATTTAATTATATTGTAAACGAAGGAAAGTTAACATTTTCTTTTTTTACATGGTAGTCACCACTTATCAAAGCCCTGAAGCCACCCGGGGATAAGGGTTATTGCGTGTACAGTAATCAACGGGATAATATCATAACAATCATTAGTAATGGAGATTTGATAAAGTGTCTTACTTAAGGGGGCGGTTTATCAGGAATTTGTTTATGTTGAACTTGAAGACATCCAAGTTGTAGTCAGGTGGGAAACAGGCAAACAGAAGAGAGTTCTACAGGTGTGCAGTTCTAAGAAAGAAGCTTTGTTCATGGAATCTACGTTTTGATTTAGGCACAGATAAAGAATGGGGAAAATTATTGACAGTGGTTTCAGCTAGACGGGTGTTTTTCGTGAAAGATTGGCTTTCTCTTCCCTGCAACCTCTTTCTCTCAGAAGAGACATTGCGAACCTGTCTCTGTTTTATCGTTATTTTCATGGTAAGTGCTCGTCTGAGCTCCAATCTATGGTCTCCCTTTGCCAAACTTTTACGAGAAACACTCATCTAGCTGAAAACACTATCAATAATTTTCCCTACTCTTTATCTGTGCCTAAACCTAATCGTAGATTCCAGGAACAAAGTTTCTTTCTTAGAACTGTACGCCTGTGGAACTCTTTTCCTTTTGCCTACTTTCCAGCTGGCTATAATATGGTCGTCTTCAAGTCCAATGTAAACAAGTTCTTGATGAGCCGTTCCCCTTAATTAATCCAATTTACCAAATTTACACTACCAACAATAATTACGACATTGTCCCATTGACCACTGTACGCTTATTGACCCTTATGCTCGAGTGGCCTCCTGGCCTTGATAAATGGTGACTACTTTGTAAAAAAAAAACTTCCTTTTTTTGCTTGTTGGTGAAAATTCACAGATTGGAACGCGCATCGTCTACACTTCTACACTGTATTTTTGAATAACAGACATAGACATGGTGTGCTGCTAACGTGTAGCTTTTTACAAATGGGCCGAATTCGAGGCGAATAGAGGACAGCATATTGAAAATTGCTCTCCTTTTTGTTTCCTATTGTGTTAACATTATTATTTTGTACTTTAAATTATTGTCAAAGAAAAAGATTACTCTATCTTTCAGTTTTCATGAGGAAGAATTATACGGTAAATTGCGAACACGTATGAACTGAAAATAAAGCATTCTTCATCAGTCGTACTCTTGTTCCTCATCTTTAGACCCGTGCTACCATTATAAGTATATTCTTATTTTTCTGAATTAGATAATGCATATTTTTCTCAGAGGTCATAATGCATATTTTATTGAGACAAATTACTAATTAGATATCGCGCATAATTAATTCAAATACGTAAAAAAATTAATTAAATATTGACGGCCATCAATCATTTCTCTCCTTTTGCTTTCTATGGCAGCAACATTATTATTTTCTATTTTAAAATTATTGTCAAAGAAAATTATTACTACAGTTTTCATGTTAAGGAATTGTACAGTAAATTGCGACCATGTGCAAACCAAAAATAAAGTATTCTTCATCAGTCATACTCTTGTTCCTCATTTTTGGTCTCTTGCTACCATTGCACATATATTTCTATTTTTATGGTTTAGATAATGTAGATTTTATTGAGATAAATTATGAATCAGATATCAGATATAAGCAATTTAAATACGTAAAAAAAAAATAACTAAATTTTGACAACAACCTTCAACCATTATGACAACCAGTTTCTGCTGGAAGAATTTTTAATATTTTGATGTCAATCCCAAGAATAGGAATACGTCTGACTGCAAATTATGTCAAACCATCATACCAAGGAGATGGCAAATCAGCAAAACCTTTTGCAATGACTAATATGTTAGACCATCTTAGAAAGGCTTATCCAGAAGAAGCAAAAGTTGCAGGAAGAAGAAAAGGAAACATAATGACTGATTAGAAACAGACATTCTAGGAAAAAGAGAGTCGTCAACCTGATAGATCGTGAACTGTCATCATAGCTGTAGCCTCTGTCCCATGACGGATTTTTACGAGTCTATCTTCTACATGCTTCATGAAAAGTCGGTATACAAATGAGATCTCGTTCCTATTTGAACTTTTGCTGCTAGAGAACCCCTGAAGATGCCCAACCCCACATTTTTTATATTCCTGATCTTCCTTCACAGTTATTGTTTCTCAGAGGTCACCTTCTAATACCCCTCCTCCTGTCTGTCCATTCCTATTTTTTTCATTTCCTCTATTAGCCCCACTCCCAATTAGAGAATGTCCTCCTTGTTTTCGATTTTCTGGAAAACAGTGAGTGTTCAAATATCTAGACAAGACTGGGAAAGGGACCTACTAACATACCCCAATAGGCCTTTTATTTGGTTTTTACATTTATTTTGGGGGATTTTTTTCTAGATCTTCCCACTAGGTTATCAGGAGTAGTTAGTGAGTTAATTTCAAGGCTCAAATTAGATACTTTTGTGTCCAATGAAGCCAATGCCTCGTCGTAACTAGGGATCCAATGAAAAAGCATGTAGAAGATAGACTCGTAAAAATCCGTCGCCTCTGTCGAAAATTTTAGGCAGACATACAAACATACCTACATACATTCATTTAAACAGATTATAGATTAACGGTTGAATATGGTTACATTTTTGCTTGGTTCTGCATTAAATACTAATCCCTATTAATCCTGAACTATACCGTGTAATACTTAATTTGCTGCACCTTATCATCACAAAGATCTATACATAATTTCAGCCAGATTGGTCAAGTAGTTCCTGCGAAAAAGTGGAACTGACAGACAAACAGACAGACAAGCAGACAGACAAAAGTGAAATATAATGCAGATTTCTGGCTTCCAAAACTTTCAATCTATTAATAGAATTTGATTATAAAAAAAATTAAAAAAAATAGTTAATTAATAAATTGTCATTTTTTTTTTTACAGAAACAAATATTAAGAAGTTTCATTGAATATCCTGTTGACTTCGATGGCCAAGAGCAGGCGCAAGACTTTTCCACAAATAGTGGCAATGGTAAACCCAAGTTAATTAAGGTATATACGACTTGCAATGGCAAGTCGTATATACCTTAATTAACTTGGGTTTACCATTTTTTTTGCAATGGCAAATCGTATATACCTCCTCACAAGATATTGGAATGAAGTTTGGTCTGGACAAATGTGCCAAGTGCCCCAGCAAAGTTGTGAAGAAAATCCAAATAGAAAAAATACAGCTTATTGAAGATAATAACATCAAAGACCTAGAAGAGCAGGAACAATGCAAATACCTTGGCATAAAAGAGAACGATTCAATTTGTCATGCCAAGATGAGAGAAAAAAATGGCAAAGAATATGTAATATTGTAAAACACAGCTTCCAAACAAAAACAAGGAAACTGCCATTAACCAACTTGCCATGTTTGTGATAACAGACAGCTTTGGCATTGTTGACTGGCCACAGAAGGACATAAATAGACTAGAAACTAAAACAAGGAAAATGTCAACACTGTACAGCAGTGACATCCAGAAAACTTTTTCAGGGCAGGTGTTCAAGTGAAAAAAAAAAAAAAAAAAAAGAGAAAAAAAAGGGTGTTTCGGTGGAGCACAGGCTATATAATGCTTAGGCACCCCTAGTACTTCCCTCTGCATATCCTTGATGTACAGAGTAACATACAGAAAGCAGTGTCTACCTAAGCTGGCGCAGTTCAGACGTATGGGTCTCTCAGAAATTGCCCATCAACGTTGTACCACCATTGCCCATCAATGTTGTACCACCATTGCCCATCAACGTTGTACTACCATTGCCCATCAACGTTGTACCACCATTGTGAGCACTGGACCATATCTGATGAGCTCACAAGATCCAAACCCCCAAATGGTACATCAGCATTAAGAAACAAAAGTCAACATAACAACGTTCAAACATTTTGGACAAGACTGTGTTACAAATGAGATAAAAACACAAAGCAAGTCCGCTACAGAAATAGTCACAAAAGAGGTGACAGAAGCACACATACCAAAAACTTTCATTGCAAAAAACTGAAAGAATGGGTCAACCAAAAGCATGCCAAGTATTTTCTGGATGAATTCATCCAAAACTATGTAGATAAGGAAGGCTCTCAAGAATAGCTAAAAAGAGGATCCCTCCACTGTGATTGATGTCTTTGTTCAATCCTGAAATACAAAGGATACCCCCTTTAGGACCAGCTGCACATGTAATGGTGAGGCAAAGGTTGCGCAATCTCCAACCACACCTCTCCCGAATTGGTACTGTTTGAGTCCAGTGGCAAGGAGAAGTCTAGGATGATTGGAAACAATGCCGAGATAAGCGGAGAGCACATACAGCACCTGGAAGTCCCTAATGGTCACCAATTTAGTACTGACCAGGTTCAACGTTGCTTAACTTCGGTGATCCAGCGGGAACTGGTGTGTCAACGTGATTATGCCGTATATGCCACTAATAGCTGCGCAAGATAAAGACTGTCATAACCAATGCTTTTAAGAAAATGAGTGGTCTCAGCAATGACAGCAAGTGCACATTCTGCCACACAGAAGGAGAGAATTTGAGCCGCCTGACATCCAACTGTAAGATTCTGCTAGGAGATGGCTACTATCTGATGCAACACAGTGGAGTGGGTAAATATCTCCACTGGGCAATTTGTAAGATGTTGAATATCAAATGGAGCAGCAAGTCCTGAGAACATGTTTACCAGAAAGAACAGTTGGAAATAAGTGATGCACCATCCACCATGACTATGCAATTCATACGGCTACGTACCTAGAAAACAGAGCCATAAAACCTGACATATTTATATGGGACAAAAAGTAGAAAGAAACAACCTTAGTAGAAGGTAGTGTCCCCAAATGATGCTGGGTTAAATAGAGCTGTTGAGGGAAAGGATAACGAAATACGAAAAGAAACTGGAATCTTAGGAAGATCTTCATCATTCCAGTAATTATAGGTACAACCGGACTCTTGAAAAAGAATTTCAAAAACTCCATAGCAAATATACCCGATGAACCAAGTGCAAGATATATACAAACAATTGTTCCATCCCCAGTTAGAACGAAATGATAAGAAAAAAAAAAACAACAAAAAAAACAAAACAACAATCAACAACTTGTATATGACAGCAATATCTGCAATTACTGCGTCAGAGATTTTAAGAGTCTGGCTGGCTTAAAAAAGCCATACTTGATATACTCACATGTCAACTGTGAACAAACGATGAGTTGGCAATACACGATATCGAGTTTTATATATATATATATATATATATATATATATATATATATATATATATATATATATATATATATATATATATATCCAGATACATATATACAATATACAGGCGCTAAACAATCCACCTACTATCTCATATATTCTAACCGAAAGATCTTCATAAGATTCTGACCGCCCCTTTAATTGTGATTGTTTGAATCTCTCTTGCACTTGGTTCACCGGGTATATTTGCCAGGTAGCTTTTGTTCGGCTGTGGAAATAATTATATTATATAAATTTTAGAGGAGGGCAGAGAAACATAGCTACTGTCAGTTTCAAATCCGATATAAGAGAACCAATTTATGGTGGAAAAATATTGGATTCTCTTCAGCCTCAGTTTATATCTGTTCTTTCCGGGAACCTCTGGCCCACACACCAAATCTGCCCCCTGAGTGAATTTCGTCTTGTCATTTTACTCTACCTTATATATATATATATATATATATATATATATATATATATATATATATATATATATATATATATATATATACATACATATATATATATATATATATATATATATATATATATATATATATATATATCCAGGGTGTCCCAATACAATGTATACACTCTTTAAATGACCATAAAACCAACATTTATTATAAGAAAGAAAAGTTTCATACATCAAAATACCGTGAACAAATATAGAAACAAGTTAATTATCGAAAGCGTTCAAATTGTTGGCCGTTGTGGTCCATGAATGGCTGACAACGCTCACTGATTGAATCGAAAACGTTCCTAATCAGTTCAATTGTTATGTTGACATATCTTCTTTCAATGGTTGCTTTCAACTTATTCATTGTAGTTCGTTTTGTGGTGTAAAACTTGTGTTAAGCATACCCCCCCCCCCCAAAAGAGAAAAATTCAGGGGGGGGGGGCAAATCCAGTGAGCGTGAACAGTATTCGATACTTACTCTCCGTTCTAACTATCTGTTCCGTAGGTGACTATTAAGAAATGCTATTACGTCATGATGATAGTAGGGAACTGCTCCATCCTGCTGGAAGTGGCATTCTTTATTCCTTCGGAACGTGGCAAAAAGTATTCATGTAGCAAGTTGAGATAATTTAAAGAGTGGATACATTTTTTGAGATACCCTGTAAAGAAAATCTGTTCAGCGGTTTCGGAGTCTATAAAGAATGAACACACACACACACACACACACACACACACACACACACACACACACACACACACACACACACACACACAGACAAAGTTACATTTATATAAGTGTAGAGAATATATATATATCTCCCGGGCGATTTCGCGGATTTCGATAACAATAAAAATATAGGAGTGTAAAATATTCGTTAATCATCATTTAATTCCGAGTCTCCCTGCTAATATATATATATATATATATATATATATATATATATATATATATATATATATATATATATATATATATATAAAAGAGCAAATAGTTAATAAAAACATGTTAAAAAAACACTTTGAAAAAGAGTTAAAAACATATTTAATCTGAAAAGGAAACACTTAAAAAGTGGATAGTCCTTAATCCGCGGAGTTTATATATATATATATATATATATATATATATATATATATATATATATATATATATATATATATATATATATATATATATATATATATATTATTGATATAGACAAATTTACATGACCGCGACACTGGATATGGTCATGTTTCGGACAGGTGGTCGATCAAGACCACAAGTCTTGGTCAGGTGACTTAATGATTAATAATTAAATACCTTTTTAAGAGCCAGACCTCTTCAGTGGAAGACAAACTTTATTAAGTCGCCTGACGGGGACTTGTAGTCTTCACCGATCATCTGTCTGAAACATTAGCATTGTTTTGACCATGTAAATTTGTCTATATCAATAAAAAATATATTTTGTTCTTTTTTTTATTCAGCACATTTTATAACCTCGTTAAATTTACGAGTTTTCTCTCATCTCTCGCATATATATATATATATATATATATATATATATATATATATATATATATACATATATATATATATATATGAATTAATAGTCATAATTAATTTAAAATTTAAAAGTTCTTATATATATATATATATATATATATATATATATATATATATATATATATATATACGTAAGTACATGTGTATAGATATATAGAATGTAATGGTCATAACTAATTTAAAATTTAAAAGTTCTTATATATGTATATATATATATATATATGCTGACAATATCAGGCCTTCCTCGTCAAGGGTAGTTAATATCAAGGGTCCCGTCAAATGTGAAAAATAAAATTTGGTTGTATGTAAATAAGACCCATTAAGGGTGCGAATTTGAGTCTGTGTTGAGAGATATAGGAATGCATAAGAAAAGATATATACATATATATATACATATATATATATATATATGTATATATATATATATATATATATATATATATATATATATATATATATGTATGTATGTAACTGCAGCTTCTTTTCCGATTTTCGGATTTTTACCATGTCAAATCAGATTTCAATCCCTTTTGACGGATTGATTGTTGCTATTTCTTCTGACGAGTTAAGGGCATAATAGATTCACTGATTGATATAATAATTAAATGATTGATTTTGCGCTACGAAACAGATACTGTAAAGAATTGTATAAGTCAACTGAATTAAATGAATAAATTATAAGATGGTCAACATCATGAATTTTGGCATATAACTTTTTGTCATTTATTCTCTATATTGTTCTGTAATTACATTGAGCTTCTTATATAAGGATTGATATATAATAAGACAATATATTTCTACATAAATATATATATATATATATATATATATATATATATATATATATATATATATATATATATATATATATATATATATATGAATAGTTTTTTGGAAAAAGAAATCCAGCAGAGTGCTCAATTAAAAGGAAAATCCGAAATGTAAGAGCGTATTTATATTTTGTGTACAGAAAGTTGTTAGATGAGACAAATCATTGGTAACGTCGGTTTCAAGCCCGATAATTACGACCGAATATTGGCTGAAGAGAGCTTCATAGGGATACCTTAAACGGCCCTTATTATCGGGCTTGAAACCGACGGTATCAATGATTTGTCTCATCTAACAACTTTCTGTACACAAAATATATATTTATATCTATATCTATATAAATATATATTTTGTGTACAGAAAGTTGTTAGATGAGACAAATCATTGGTACCGTCGGTACAAACTTTATTAAGTCGCCTGACGGGGACTTGTAGTCTTCACCGATCATCTGTCTGAAACATTAGCATTGTTTTGACCATGTAAATTTGTCTATATCAATAAAAAATATATTTTGTTCTTTTTTTTATTCAGCACATTTTATAACCTCGTTAAATTTACGAGTTTTCTCTCATCTCTCGCATATATATATATATATATATATATATATATATATATATATATATGTATATATATATATATATATATATATGATGTAATAGTCATAATTAATTTAAAATTTAAAAGTTCTTATATATATATATATATATATATATATATATATATATACGTAAGTACATGTGTATAGATATATAGAATGTATAGAATATATATATATATATATATGCGTGTGTGCGTGTGTGAACAGTTGTTTGCCATTTCTTTCCTTTAGAAGGATTGAACTTTTGTTTTCTCTTCTCAAAAAATGAGAAAACAAAAGTTCAATCCTTCTAAAGGAAAGAAATGGCAAACAACTGTTCACACACGCACACACGCATATATATATATATATATATATATATATATATATACACACACACACGATCGCCACACGAAAAGAGATTTCATAATTACATTGAACTTCATAAATTAAATGATTAATATAAATAAAATGGGAAATATAATTGAAAAAAACGTATTCCACAGAAATATGTGTGTGTGTGTGTGTGTGTGTGTGTGTGAGAGAGAGAGAGAGAGAGAGAGAGAGAGAGAGAGAGAGAGAGAGAGAGAGAGAGAGAAATTTTAACTAAACTGACGGACTGACGGATAAGCTATCGACTTCATAACCCAAAGCACGTATTTACGCTAGCAGATATATTTAGTCAGAATCACACGGACACATCAACACACACACACACACACACACACACACACACACACACACACACACACACACACACACACACACACACACACACACACACACACACACACACACACACACAAACACCGACGTACACACCGGCACACACACACACAAACACCAACGTACACACCGGCACACACGCGCGCACACATTTATATACACAGTTGAGACAGTTGCACACAACTAACGTATACGCAATCATGGCATTCGACTTTTATGAATGAGAGAGAAAGAG
>NC_136524.1:29966532-29969032 GCF_053919585.1 Euprymna scolopes | reverse complement strand
CCAAAAAAGTTGGAACTTTAGATAATTCTTAACACAAATTTTGCATAACTCTGTTTTTCTCCTTTTCCACTTGCACGTGGCACTCTTTTGAAAATAGATAAATAGATAAATAATAAAAAAATAAGAACATTACTTTTTATTTTGTCAAAAGAAGGAAAAATCCTGCTCACGTGATTACGTGTCTTTTTAAAAACATTTACATAACCTTTTTATTTTTATTTATATATCTGTTTAAGCTTTTTTTGTCAATGTACTAGAAGGAATTCAGTTGATTACACCCCTTTCTGCATGTTCTTTACATTACAATAGTACAACCCTGAATCCAATGGCGCAATCCTACACCATTCAATACTGTAAAACTGAAACGAAGCTGTTCTGCTTGAAAAGGGCGCCATTTTCTTCTTATTCATATTTATATTGATTCTTTGCTTGAAAAAACTAAAGTAATTACGTGTTTACTTTTTTAATATCTCATTTTGCTGTTTCAGATTATTTTACTAAAGTAAGTAAAGCTTCATTATTTTTCAAAACTGTTTTTGTTTCTTTGTTTTTCGATATTTCGTCGATATTATTTAGTAAGAGTGTCTAGCAGAAAAGCCAACAAACGACTACCCGAAAAAATAAATATACATGGAATAAATGTTACCATAGTCAATAAAAGTTCAGTTCATGCTTTTTTTTTATTTTGAAATAGTTTTTAATGCTCTTTACTTGAAATAATTTCAGCGAACCGAAATTAAAACTAAATTTGAAGCGATAACTACTTAAATGAATTTTTATATAAACTACACATGCCATAATCGAATATTACTCAAGCACAAAATAACGGAAAACATTAAAATATGCTTATAAATATTCCTTACGTTGATGGAACTCTCTTAAATTGTTAACACAGAATGCTCAAGTGCTCCTATGTCTAATTGAAAACGGGGCTCTCCATTTCAAAGTCGCTGCCATTTAGATGTTTTTTAAACCGGTTCGTGAATTAAAATTTTTTTTTACAAACTACTTAAAAATATAAACCAATGAACTTTTCTACCATAAAAGTAAATTTTATGTACTATGGTAACATTTATTTCTTGTATATTTATATTATTATATATATAACATTTTCTCTTTGTAAGGAAACATCATTTTGTTGGTCACTCTTGGCTACAAATGAAAACAAAGTTGATATAAAAAAATATATTTTGCGAAAATTATCTTTACTTTCATCATATTTTGCTTAGTATAAAAATTTTTGAGTATCAAAACCTATCTCCCTACAACCCCCTCCTTTTCATAACTATCATACTTTCATCAATCACAGTCCATTTTCTGTAGGCTGTTTTTGAACCCAGTCAATGACGGGTACTTCTGCTAGTATATATATATATATATATATATATATATATATATATATATATATATATATATATATATATTTGGTAAAACTATTAATTAGTAAAAACTTGAAGACAGTGCTCAATACTATTGCAGAGCAAATATGTGTTTTATTTTTTATTACAGTTTTATCTGTTTGGTTACGTATGTTTCGGATGTTAAACCATGTTTGCAATCCAACAGCTTCATCAGACCTTACAGAAATAGTTGTTAGTATTTGGAAGAAGTGTTTTAGAAGAAATACGAGAATATATATATATATATATATATATATATATATATATATATATATATATGATTAGTTTTATTTTTTATTTTTTTACATAAGTAGTAATATGTCACTACACATTCATGAGCATGTTTCGGTCAGACAGTTACAAGTAACTAGAGACCGTTTTAGGCGATATTGCTTGTACAAAAGTAAAGTTCGTAATGAAAATTTTACAGGAGTTTAAGCACAAAATTAGCCAGTAAGTCACATCACGTGGTATTTAAAATAAAAAAGTTACGGCAGTTAGCATATGTGAAGAATAAAGAAGATGAAGAAAGAAAAATGAGAAAAAGTGAATATTATATCAAAATAGTGAGAGAAATAACAGAGAGGAAAAATTGAGGAAAGAAGAAAGAAAAAAGAAAAGGAATAGGAAAAGAAGTAATACAAATAATAATAATAATAATAATAATAATAATAATAATAATAATAATAATAATAATAGTAACAATAACAATAATAATGATAATAATAATAATAATAATAATGATAATAATAATAATAATAATAGTAATAGTAACAATAACAATAATAATGATAATGATAATAATAATAATAATGATAATAATAACGATAATAATAACAATAATAATAATAATGATAATAATAACGATAATAATAACAATAATAATAATAATAATAAAAATAAAAATAATAATAATAATAATAATAACGATAATAATAACGATAATAATAATAATAATAATAATAATAATAATAATAATAATAATAATAATAAAAAACAAAAAAAACAAAAAAAAAAACAACAACAACAACAAGAATTTCAGCCCGGCCTTGCCCAGGTGTTTGGAGGTGTATGCTGAGCAAAAAAAAAAAAAAAAAGGG
>NC_136524.1:29954032-29961532 GCF_053919585.1 Euprymna scolopes | reverse complement strand
TCCTCGGGGAGGCGCTGACTTCTAAATCCCACTTTCTGACCTTGGTGTCACAGTTCTTGCAGAGGGAGGGAACGGAATTTCTACTATAAGTTAGTTAACTGGTCAGTAAGTGAGAGGAAAATTAATGTTCTTGGCCATTTCACACACACACACACGCACACACACGCACGCACACACACACACACACACACACACACACACACACACACACACACACACACACACACACACACACACACACAAAAAAAAAAAGGCACGCATGCTCACAGATAATATTCTAAGATTGTATATATGTCTCTTCAAAACGCTGGGGATTTATTCATTAGGTTTAACTCCACAAAGTGAATGTGGTAGTGTGGTAAATGTCGCCAGTCAAGAGTAATATTACATAGTCCAATAAATTTACTATAGTCATAAAGACCCTGTACCATCCTCCTCCCCAATTGCTTATATGGCGTTGTGCCTAAATTTGTTTTATTTTGGATTTTGCTTTTCTTAATTGTTTGATATTTTTTATTAAAACTTTGAAATTGTATTTTCTTCCACAAAATAAATTATATAATAACAAAGTGTAGTATCTGTTCTGATGTTACACTTCACCTTTTCTGTCCTCGATCAGTGGAGGAGAAATCCTTCATGACTTGGGCAATCTTTATTTTTTGTTCCTATCCAGAATGCCCTTTTTTGGGGAGCTGGATTTCCCCCCACATTAAAAACCGACCGTGTGTTTAACTCTGCCCCCGTGGGGAGGCAAGTTAATAGGAACTCAAAGTCTGAGAGATAAAGGAGAACTTTAATGGAATATTCGAATATCTGTGTATCTCATATAGAGATCAACTCCCAGGAAAGTGATCCCTTGATTTTTGAAAACTTTGATGGAAGTAAACCGAAAAAAAAAGGAAAGAAATAATTTCCAGCAATACTCAGTCCGGTCTCCGAGTGTAGGTGAGTGAATGTACACCACCTCCCACCCCACCGCACAACTATCATCCCGAGAGGAAACCTCTAAGATGCCCGCTCCCCATTTTTTCTTTCCGCCCCTGGCCTCCCCCAAATTATATTCATCTTGGAGGCACATCACATCATACTCCCTAACTCCCCCACCCTATTTTTTCTTTTTCCATCAAGATTTCACCCCCACCAAGCCGGAAAACAGTGGGCGCTCTACCATTTAGAAAGGGTTGGAAAGGTCTTGCTAACATCTGTTTGTTTGTTTTTTTAAATTTATTTTTCCCCCCACGTCAATGAAATTATTTTAATAAAAACGATTTATTTATTTATTTACTAAACTAGCTGCCCGGTGTTGCCCGGGTGTTTGGAGAGTTGTGTTGAGCAAAAAAAAAAAAAAAAAGTTGTAGTAGGCAGACAGGTTCGAACCCGTACCGCAAAGGAGGAAAAGAACGTGAAAAAAAATAAACAAAGTGACATCTTTGCTGTTGCGTTCATCGTTAAACCGAAAGCAGAAAAGGTTTAAATTAAGGCTAATCAATCGAAAAAGAGAGGATGACTTTCGAAAATATCGGCAAAAAAAGTGACCTCCCCCTCTCTGTAGAAAAGTGCCCAGTTGAGAATAAAGGAATTAATGTTTTTGGCTAAGTTTTCGATATTTGTCGTCCGAAGGGTCGGCTTCAAAACAATACTGATCTCATGAAAATCCGTTGCCTTTGTCGAAAGTTTTAGGCATACATACATGCATATATACATACATGCATGCATATATACATACATATATGCATATATGCATACATGCATACATACATACATGCATATATACATACATACATGCATACATACATACATGCATATATACATACATGCATATATATACATACATACATGCATATATATACATACATACATGCATATATACATAGATGCATACATACATGCATACATACATACATACATGCCTATATACATACATACATACATATATAATAGGATACATACATACATACATACATACATACATACATGTATGCCTATATACATACATGTATGCATACATACATACATGCATACATACATGATAAGATAATTGCAACGTCTTGTCAGACGAGTGCCACTCCCTCAGACATTTAAAATCCATGAGCCCAAATGCCTGAGGGAGTATCTATACAAAGATGATGATACAGAGTCTTAGCTTTGTACGACAGCTAAGTCTCTCTCTCGGTTCAAAATGTTGAGATCCAGCAACAAGCAAGAGCAAGATAGCCAGCAACAAATTAAACTGCAGACCAGCTTAATGCGGGTACTGGTCTTCTGCTTTATGGTTTTTTAAATCAGAGATTTGCTTCTCCTAGAAAGGTTGCCTTCACCACGGCTTACGGGGGCCCTCTCCACCCCAATACACATATACATACACACAAATATACACGGTGCTAGTTAGTCGTTGACCCAGAAAAAGAGTTCATTCGCCCTTTGGAAGGTCTTGTTTTTAGTCCTTCAGGGAGACTAGCCGCCCTCCTCACCAAACAAGTCTGGTGGGGGAACCAGTTTAGTCGCCGGTGACCCGACCATGAGACAGGTAGTACTGGGTTACATGGTACCAGTAGCATATGACTTGACCTGACACAATTGCACTGAAAGGGACGGCTAGAATCCTGAAAAGATCTCTTGGTTGGACTCACTAAAATAGGGGTAAATGTCAGACATCTGGTTGGATGTCCCATCCCCTAGAAGAAAAAGTTTAAGAAAAATGAAAAAAAAAAGAGAGAAATGCATACATACATACATGCATACATACATACATACATGCATATATACATACATACATGCATACATACATACATGCATATATACATACATACATGCATATATACATACATACATGCATACATAGATACATACATGCCTATATACATACATGCATATATACATACATGCATATATACATACATACATGCATACATACATGCATACATACATACATACATATATACATACATGCATACATAGATACATACATACATAAATACATACATACATGCATACATACATACATACATGCATATATACATACATACATGCATACATGCATACATACATACATACATACATACATGCATATATACATACATGCATACATACATACATACATACATACATACATGCATACATACATACATACATGCCTATATACATACATACATATATACATACATACATGCATACATACATACATACATACATACATACATACATATATACATACATACATACATACATGCATATATACATACATGCATACATACATGCATATATACACACATACATGATGTGATAATGGCAGCGAATTCATTTTCAAACATTGCCATTGCTTGGTATAGCGCAAAAAAAAAAAGAAGATATACAGAAACACGAAAACAAATCACTGATGGGCCCCACGAAGGTGGCTTTTAAGCCCTGCTGAACTCTGGCATTCTTTAGCACACATTATGCAGACATGTGTGCCACTAGTAGCATGTTCTTGATGGCCACTTCTATGTATAATCAAATGCTGCTTTAAACCACATGCTATTTTGTACATCTGCCCGCAGTTGACACAGGTTAGATCTGGCCACACAAGACTGCTTTGTAGCCCACTGCGCTGATGAGTAGTCTGGTGGCTTATCAGCCCAGCTCTGCTCAGACATAATCTTCCGCACATACATACTTTAACATACATACATAGATACATACATTTAAACAGACAGGCGAGATTTATATTATAGATGTTCATATTTATTTATTTTAAAAAAATCGATTTGGGAATTTTAAGTAGGAGTGAATGTGGTATTATGGTGATTGAAGATTCTAATTAGAAAAAGGATAGACATGTATAAGGTACAGTGACAAGAATGACCATAGACCCCCCCCCCAATTCCCGACACTTTTGAATGGCCTATTTTTATTTTTGTATTTTCAGAAATAGATACATTTTTCACAGTGTCCCTATTACTTGGTTCCCCAACGAGGGCAGGGTTAGACACAAGGCTGTCTTTTAATATGTATGTGTGTGTATGTAGAGAGGGGGTAGGGTCCATCACCCCTTCACTAAGGACCAATAAAAAAAAAATGACTCAGTCTAGAAGAATTTCACCTATGCTGCTCGAGGACAGAGAAGATCAAGTGGAGTATTGGAACACATTCTACACTTTGCTCTTTGGCAGAAGGCAAAACTTAAGCTCAAAGTATGGCACCTGTTATGTTCTTGTTACTAAGAGAAGAAGTCTTTATAGAATACGGGACAATTTTTTACCGATTCAAAATAACTGTTTTTCGTGAGAAGCATGAAAAATCGATCTTATGTCTAACTTTGGCCTTGTGAGGAGACAACTGAATAGGTAGAGTGTTCGACCTTTGACCTATGATCAAAGTGTAATATCAGTTCTGTCTTTGTTCAGAGAAAGAGAAATCTTTCTCGAGAGGTTCTTCGTTATTGTAGAGATATTCGAAAACCGAAATATTGAATTTCAAGTAAAACTGATGTTATCTACTCAATTGCCATGTCACAGTAATGAACATATCCAAAAATTACAAAAAAACGATGAGGTAGAAAATTAATTATCAATGAAAAATAGTTCTATAAAAATTAATAGCATCAAGTCAGGGGAAGTAATTCGGTCTGTCTTGTTACAATAATGGTGGATGTCGCACAATCATTTTGAACAAAGTACATGTTTTATGTAATAATACAGAAATGTTTTGTTGTGACATGACAATTAGGTGTCCCTCAGGGGTCCATCTTGGACCCAACTTTCTTCCTGATCTACAGTAATGATCTTCCAAATCACATTCTTACATCATTCGTAGACATTTATGCTGATGACACTTCAAAGACCGTAAATGACCAAGTTCTCTCTGATTCTCTCTCCTCTGATCTTGAGCATGTGGTACAATGGGGAAAGGAGTGGCTGGTTTATTTTAATGCATCTAAAACCAAACTTTTATCTTCACATCATTACCACTCTGATCCCCATCTAGCATCAATTGAAATTAATGGCTCTTGTCTTGGGGAGGCTTCATGTTTTGACAAGCTTCTGGGCTTGACCTTTACTCCTGATCTGAAATGGAACACATACATCAAATCCATTGCCAAGGCCGCTGGAAAAATGGTGGGATCCTTCTATCGATCCAGTAGATATCTCACTGCAGATTTAATTCTCTACCTATATAAGAGCTACGTACATCCAAGGATGGAGTACTGTTGCCACATCTGAGCAGGAGCTGCTAGAAAGGACTTATCCTGCCTTGATAGTTCAAAATAGACTTTGTAGCCTTGTAGGGGATACCCTTTTCTCTTCCCTTCAACTTCTTTCTCACAGAAGCGACATTGCAAGCCTGTCTCTGTTCCGTCGGTATTTTCATGGCAAGTACTCATCTGAGCTTCAATCTATGGTCCCCCTTGCTAAACTTTCATGAGAAACACTCGTCTAACTAAAAACACTATCAATAATTTCCCCCACCTTTTGTCTTTGCCTAAACCTAAACATAGATTCCATGAACAAAGCTTCTTTCTTAGAAATGCACCCTTGTGGAACTGTCTTCCGTTTTCCTGCTTTCCAACTGACTACAATATGATTATCTTCAAGTCCAATGTAAACAAGTCCTTGATGAGCCGTTCCACTTAAATTAACCGAATTTCCATTACTAATGATTACTATATTGACTAATTGACTACTGTGCACTCTTTAACCCCTTATCCTCTAGTGGCCTCTTGGCCTTGATAAATGTAAAAATGTATGTATGTAAAAAAAAAAAAAGTGTATGTATGTAAAAAAAAAATGTATGTATGTAAAAAAAAAAAATAACATTTCTTATTGTTGAAATCGATAAAAAATACAGTAAGTAGTTAGCATTATTTTATTTAATGATACCTCCCTTTGTGGCTGTCGGATTTCACTACAATAACGAAGAAGGACCTCTAGAGAATGGGACAACTTTTAGTATTTTTTTTCATGATTTAAAGTGTCTATTTTTTGAAGAAGCTACTCTCATTCTCATCATAGGAAGGCGAACTTATTTATAATTTTGTCCTCGCAGGGAGGCAAGTTAATAGAAAAAGTATCCGGCCTTAAGGTCAGAATGAAAATATTGGACCAGTTCTCTCCCTGTCCATGAGGGCTATTTGTAACTGAGCACAGTTGCACATATGCGAATGCATGCGAAATCACATTACCGGTAAAGAAAAAGAAGGAGAAAGAGCACATTAGAGAAGATGATCATGTTAGAGATGTAGATGACGTTCAAGAGCATGGTAAAGACGTGGATGATGACACAGCCATAATGAGAAGTCATATGTGGTAGAATGAGGAAATAATTGCCGTTGTTACAGCAATAAAAAGCGAGTTGAAGTTCTTTCCTATTCTTTGTCTACTTTGCAATCGAGGCTGCAATGTGTTTGGTAACGTTATATGTTCCAAAAGTAATGCCTCCTATTTTTTATTTCCACCTCAATGGATCAGAGGCGATTGCAAATTGCGTTATTATGATTACTGAATTTATGTTTTTTTTTTTTTTTTTTTACTAGGTATTCATCACTGATCAAGGCCCGGAAGTCACTCGAGGATAAGGGTTATTGAGTGTACAGTAATCAATGGGATAGTATCGTAGTAATCATTAGTAATAGAGATTTGATAAAGTGTCTTACTTAAGGCGGTTCATCAGGAATTTGTTTATGTTGGACTTGAAGACATCCAGATTGTAGTCAGGTGGGAAACAGGCAAACGGAAGAAAGAACAGGCGTGCAGTTCTAAGAATGAAACTTTGAATCTACGTTTTGGTTTTGACACAGATAAAGAGTGGGGAAAATTTTTGACAGTGGTTTCAGCTGGATGGGTTTTTATCATGAAAGATTGGCGAGGGGGGACCAGAGATTGGAGCTCAGATGAGCACTTGCCATGGAAGTAACGATAAAACAAAGATAGACTCGCAACGTCTCTCCTGTGAGAGAGAGGTTGCAGGGAAGAAAAAAGGGCATCCCCCACTAAGCCACAAAGCCTATTTTATACTCTGTCAAAGCAGGATAGGCTGTTTTTAGCAGCTCCTGCCCAGATGTGGCAGCAGTACTCCATCCTTGAACGTATTGGCTTTTATATAGATAGATACGCATTCATGATCTGAAAATTTATATCCCTCTGTTGCAGATATTGACAGTGTGAAACTCTAAAAAAAACAACTGCTGCCATGGACGTGCATCAGGAGCAGAGACGAACCATTGAATTTGTGGTAAAATTGCCTCAAGATGGTGGAGATTATGTAAAAAAAATAAATTCTGGAGCATATAAGGTCGCTCGTTTTAATGGTACTAGTCTTGTCTTCATGGTTCTTCAAGTTTTGGAGTTAAAACAAACAAAAAAATATAGGCGGTTTTACTTTTGGAAAGATCCTCATATGATCAAGCGCTTTGGCCAGCCATGCACAACCATTGTTCATCGCTGGCAAAAGTACATTGAGAATGGTGGTGACTCTGTAGAAAAATAAATTCTGGAGCACAAAAGGTCGCTCGTTTTAATGGTA
>NC_136524.1:29941532-29949032 GCF_053919585.1 Euprymna scolopes | reverse complement strand
ATAAATAAAGGGTGGAATATAATTGAATATATATATATATATATATATATATATATATATATATATATATATATGTATGTATATATATATATATATATATATATATATATATATATATATATATATATATATATATACAAGTTAAAAAGCATTTCACCAAGGCATGAAAATTGTTAAACAAATTGTTTTTACTATAGGCTTTAAAAATAAAGGTACAAGATTCAATTTGAAATTTATTTATCTTCAAAATGCACTTTTATAAATTTTACAAAATAAGGTATAAAAATTTAATATCTTACTTTGTAAAATTTATAAAAGTGCACTTTGAAGATAAATAAATTTCAAATTCAATCTTGTACCTTTACTTTTAAAGCCTATAGTAAAAACATTTTGTTTAACAATTTTCATTAAAATTTGTATTATTGCAGATCTGAATATTTTCTCAATTTGTATTTCTCCTCACACCACAACTCTTTTTTGCAACTCCCTCTTTGTCATACATGTCTGAATAATGAGAAAATCTGAATTTTTTAACAAAAGCTTTAAAATAACTTTTTTAGATTACATTTTTTTAAACTTCTTTCAGAATAGAAAATCTTTAAAATTTAATAAGGAACATATTTCATATAGGTTTCATTAAAAATATTCAGTAGATAACGTTAAAAAAAAAGTACAGTATAACTGGTTACGGTCAATAGTAGTCCTCGCCAGCGAAAGTCTTTGTTATTGTTATTCTATTATTATTACTATTATTATTATTTAAAACATTTTGTGTCCTGCTCTTTCACACGAGGACTAATATATATATATATATATATATATATATATATATATATATATATATATATATATATATATATATATATATATGAATATATTATGTTTAAAAGCAGTAATCTCGGAGCCCTACTTCTCTTCAACGTAGCTTTGAAGAAATATGGTATAATAAAATTATGGGGTGTTCGTCTGCACCTGATCTATGTAGAATGGAAATATGTCACAAAGTTTAATAAGGTTTTTTTTAATATAGATCCACAGAATATTGTGATGAGTGTTTCAGTGTGAACAGGTATGGTATAATAAATTATGGGGTTTATCTATTTTATTTTTATTTTCATCATATTTTGCTTTGGTTTTGATACCCCCAAATTTAACACAAATTTACAACCCTTCCTTTTCAAAACCTGTCATACTTTCATAAATCAGAGTCCATTTTCTGTAGGTTGTTTTTGAACCCAATCAACGACGGGTACTTTTGCTAGTATATATATATATATATATATATATATATATATATATATATATATATATATTTATTATTTTTAAAAACAGTAATCTACGGACGCGAGTGTTTTGAAGCCCTACTCATCTTCAGCATAGCTTGACTGTGGTTAGGATTCGAACCCCGAACCTTATGTGTTTCAGTTCAGCACCCTAATCCATTATGCTATGATGCCATAGACAATTTACTGTTTAGTTTTTTATCGTTTATCTGTTTACATAGCTTTTGTTGTTGATTTTTTAAACGATATTAAGGTCTCTGCCTTGGAGATAGAGAGTGTTCATATATATATATATATATATATATATATATATATATATATATATATATATGTATGTATGTAAGTATGTATGTGTACCGCTTCCCATGTTGGGGTACCAAATTGGTTAAAGGGAAAAATATTCCCAACTTGCATTTAGGTAAAAATGCACTTTCGTAAATAATTGAATTCATTCAAAAATGTATTGCAAAAACAAAAACAAATAACATCAAAATAAATTGCGATATATCCAAACAGTCAGCAAGACGGGCCAGCGGATAAGGAGGTCAGGCTCATTACCATGGGGTCACGATTTCGAATCTTGCTAGATTCAGCCACTCTGATGAGTCGTGTCAGTGGATAATTATATTTGCAAAACTATATATATATATATATATATATATATATATATATATATATGTATGTATATATCTATATATATATATATATATATGTATGTATGTATATATGTATGTATATATCTATGTATATGTATATCAGGTCATGTCATATGCTACTGGTACCATGTAACCCAGTACTACCTGCCTCATGGTCGGGTCACCGGCGACTAAACTGGTTCCCCCACCAGACTTGTTTGGTGGGGAGGGCAGCTAGTCTCCCTGAAGGATTAAAAACAAGACCTTCCAAAGGGCGAATGAACTCTTTTTCTGGGTCAACGGCCAACTAGCACCGTGTATATTTGTGTGTATATGTGTATTGGGGTAGAGAGGGCTCCCGTAAGCCGTGGTGAAGGCAACCTTTCTAGGAGAAGCAAATCTCTGATTTAAAAAACCATAAAGCGGAAGACCAGTACCCGCATTAAACTTGTCTGCAGTTTAATTTGTTGCTGGCTATCTTGCTCTTGCTTGTTGCTGGATCTCAACATTTTGAACCAAGAGAGAGACTTAGCTGTCGTACAAAGCTAAGACTCTGTAACATCATATTTGTATAGATACTCCCTCAGACATTTGGGCTCATGGATTTTAAATGTCTGAGGGAGTGGCACTCATCTGACAAGACGTTGCAATCATCATATGTATGTATATGTATGTATGTATGTATGCATGTATGTATATATAAATTATCCAGTGGAGATATTTACACACGTCATTGTGTTGTATCAGATAGTAGCCATCCCTTAGCAGAATCTTACAGTTGGATGTCAGGTAGCTCACATTCTCTACTTCTGTGTGGCAGAATCTGTACTTGTTGTTATTGCTGAGACCACTCATTTTCTTAAAAGCATTGGTTATGACAGTCTTTATCTTGGGCAGTCATTATAATCCTCTCCTGATCACAGTGGCATATATGGTATAATCACGTTGACACACCAGTTCCCGCTGTATCACCGAATTTAAACAATGTTGAACCTGGTCAGTACTAAATGGGTGACTATTTGGAACTTTCAGGTACTGTATGTGCTTTCCGCTTATCTCGGCATTGTTTCCAGTCATCCTGGACTTCTCCTTGCCACTGGACTCAGACTCCCGATTCGGGAGAGGTGTGGTTGGAGATTGCGCAACCTTTGCCTCACCATTACATGTGCAGCTGGTCCTAAAGGGGGTATCCTTTGTATTTCAGGATTGAACAAAGACATCAATCACAGTGGAGGGATCCTCTTTTTAGCTATTCTTGAGAGCCTTCCTTATCTACATAGTTTTGGATGAATTCATCCAGAAAATACTTGGCATGCTTTTGGTTGACCCATTCTTTCAGTTTTTTGCAATGAAAGTTTTTGGTATGTGTGCTTCTGTCACCTCTTTTGTGACTATTTCTGTAGCGGACTTGTTTTGTGTTTTTATCTCATTTGTAACACAGTCTTGTTCAAAATGTTTCGTCAGTCTCATGATGAACGTTGTTATGTTGACTTTTGTTTCTTAATGCTGATGTACCATTTGGGGGTTTGGATCTTGTGAGCTCATCAGATATGGTCCAGTGCTCACAATAGTAGTACAACATTGATGGGCAATGGTGGTACAACATTGATGGGCAATTTCTGAGAACCTGCACTTGTTATTACTAAGACCACTTATATTATTAAATGCATTGGTCATCAAGTATTGATCTAGAGAAACCATTATAATTTTTTCCTAATAATTTTCTTAAAATAATTGATTAGTAAGCCTTGATCTTGGGAGACTATTGATATGCTCTTCTGATCCTCTTTTGTACTAAGTCTACAGAGCTTTTTATATATGGTCCTGGATATGACCTAAAACTATATCCGATGGTGAAGCCCCACCTTGCAGGCCTTGGGGAGTGTGGAGCCACCCTTTAATTGCCATTGCTCCCAGGTCCACTCTGACCCGGAGTGGTAGTACCTGTTAGGGTCCCAACTATGGGTTAAATAGAATCCGACTTAAAAAAACAAATATACTCCATTAAAAATCGTTCCTCAAAATAACTAGATTCGGCATTAAATAACCTGAAAAAGGATTGATAAGCCGTAAAACAAAAACAACCAAACAACAAGAGATTTTTATCTGAAATATTTTGCCCAGGAAATAATTAGCAAATTTTTGTTTGAATCGTTCTTGGTGGATTTCTGGCGGCTTTTTTTTTTTTTTAGTGGGATACTTGTTTGTTGATTTTTTTGTCTCACAAATGAGACAGTTTTGTTCAAAATGTTTGATCAGTTTTCTAATAGACGTTGTCACACTGGCTTTTGTTTTTTTTTAAATGCTATCATAGTTATGCATCATTGGCATCTTTTACAAAGATCACATAACCAATGAGGGAGTCAAAAACAGAATAAGACAAGCCATTGGCCCCCACGAAGATCTTCTCACTACAATCTTATTATTGGCAAGGCAAGTTGGTTAATGGAAGTACTTTTACTTTTGTTTGTAAGTTGTTTTGCAATTTTCTCGTACATGGCATATATAGTCTCTGCCATCTTTTTTTTTAAATCTCATCTTGACATGGTGACTTAAATCGTTTTACTTCTGTGCTAAGGCATTTGTATTGTTCATGGCTCTCCTAGGTCTTTGATGCCAGCTTCTTCATATTTCCCATCTGTATCTTCTTCCCAACTCTGAGAGAACACAGGCCAAACTTCGTTCCAATATTTTTTGAGAAAGTTGTATAACCTGCAAGAGTTGACTTAACTCATCATCTGAGCTGGCATACAGCTTGATGTGTAAAGATGAAGCACCAAACAAGCCTTCCACAGAAATAGCAAAAGAGAGCCGGCAGACATACACCAAGACCTTCCAAAGGATGAACCTTAAAGAGTGGGACCAACATCAGCGTGCACAGTATTTTTGGGGGGAACATTTCAGGAATACATAGACAAAGAAGGTTCCTTGGACTGGCTCAAGAGAGGTGCCCTCCCCCACGATCAGGAAAGGGTTATAATGGCTGCTCAAGACCAGGGATTGATGACCAATGCGTTCAAGAAGATGGCAGGGATCAGTAATGATAACAAATGCAGGTTCTGCCACACGGAATTGGAATGTGAGTCATCTGGTATCAAGTTGCAAGATTCTTTGGGGGGACGGCTACTATACAGCGAGACATGATGGAGTATGTAAGTAAAAAATTAAAAATCCAATGTAGCAGCAAGTCCTGGGAACGTCAACCTGAAAGAACAGTTGGAAATGACTTATATACCATACATTACGACCATGTAATCCATACAGCCACCTACCTCGTAAATGCTGCTGTCAAACTGACATAGTTATATAGAATAAGTCAGAGAGAGTTGCAACCTTGGTTGAAGGGAGTGTCCCTAATAATGGAGGTCTGAACAGAGCTGAAAGGAAGAAACAGACCAAATATCAAGGTCTCATGTATGATATGAAAAGAAACTGGAATCTTAAGGGGATATCAATCATATCAGTTATTATAGGTGTCATAGGGCTTATGAAGAAGAACCTGAAGTCCTACCTAACTAATATTCCTGGTGAACCAAGTGCAAGAGAGATCCAGAATATTGCACTTAAGGGAACAATGAGGATACTAAAAAGAGCTCTCGGCTGGTTTCAATAAAAAGCAGAGCAATTTTGGCAGCTAGTTTGGCTGTCCCATACCCAGCGTTACAATCTTCAAAGGAAAAAAACTTTTAAAAAATAACAAAAACTTGAAGTCATCCATGTTGGATTTATTTTAAAAAAATTTTTTTTTCAGTCTGACAGCGAAGTGTTTTTTCTTTTAAAGGAAATATGAAATAACTAAGGTTGTGATGATGTTAAAATAAGAGCTCCAGTTGTACACTATTGAGCTAATACAAATTTAAAGAAATATGTAAGCGGGGGTGGGGGTCGGATCCAGTTTTCCAACACATTCACCTTCAACAAGATCAGTGAAAAATTTGCCGTTGTACTAGGTCCTATCAGCATTCTCTGCTATGGCGCCCCTGGCGACCAGCAATCAATAAACCAATTTTTCTCTCGAAGGTGGAGTTAATGTCTGGGAGAATGGCCTCCTGAGAGGGTACACAACAGATACTACACTTTGATAAAAGTCTGAAGGTTACTGTCAGTTAGACATGATGTCGGTTTGTAGTTGTGAATTCAGATCCCTGCTGAGAGGAGAATTGTGGATGGGTGCAAAAATTTGCTACGATAGGACACATTGACAGCATTCCCTGGTGGAGGCGCCTCAGGCGGCTGAAGATACCTTCCAACTCTTTCTGACTCTTCCTGAGGGAGGAGGTAATTTTGCTTTGTAAGTAAATGTGGCTTTATTGACTTCTATTATAGTACCCAATGGAATAAATCTTTTTTATATTTTATATCTGTGTCTCGTTTCCCACTCAGAGATATGCACTCATAAATAATGATTAACATTTATAAAAAACGCTAACAAAAAAAAAACAAAAAGAAAAAAAAATGGTGAATTAATCTATCTGCAATGGTTTGGACTTTTTTAACCTCAACATGTAAAAAAAAAAAAAAAAAAAATCCTCTCATTTTCATCAAATATGGAATCAAAATATTTTCATCTGAACATGTTGAACAAATAATTGGTGCCTTGGATCAATTAAACATTAAAAGAATCTGATATTACTCTCTAACAAGATGAAGCTACATCCTAAACCACTAATCTTTCGAAGAGGTGTGAACGTGCAAGAAAAGAAACTGTAGGATTTCTGGATAAAAGAATTTTGGTCTCCTTCTTCACTGCATTCAAATTTGATTGGCTGTTTGAAATGTCCTAGAGAGCAATGCCTGATCGTCTTATCACCACAGAAGAAAATGCCACAAGAAACCATCCGTGAATCATCTGCTTTAAGTGCAAACATCTGATCAATCAATTAAGGTTGGTTGTTTTTGTTTTACGGCGTATCAACCCTTTTCAAATTATTTATCCAGTTATTTTGAAGAAAAATTGTTTTAATAGAATTTCTTTTTTTTTTTTTTTTAAGTTGGTTTCTATTTAACCCATAGTTAGGACCCTAACAGGTACTACCACTCCAGGTCAGAGTGGACCTGGGAGCAATGGCAATTAAAGGGTGGCTCCACATTCCCCAAAGCCCACAAGCTGGAGCCTCACCATCGGATATAGTTTAAGGTCATATCCAGGATCCAATCAATTAAGTCGCGTAGTGGGAGTAAACAGAAATTGTATTTTTATAATTTATAAATCGCTCCAGACAAGGTATGAAGTCACTTGATATAAGGAGCTGACAAAAACTTGAGATGATGATCGCAAAGACAGGAGATACCTATTGACCTTAGTCTTGGAAAGACCAAGCTATAGGTAGGAGGAAAACAGTCAGCAGGAAAAGAGTTCCGTTCCACAAGCTTGTGGTTCTTGAAAATAACCTAGCAAAATAGGAAGCTGTATTACAAAGATAGGAGACAACTATTGACTTTAGTTTTGAAAAGTCCTCCTGGACCCGAACAAGATAGAACAAGACTTCATTTTGATCCAAAAGCAGCGATCTGTCTCTCGTACTAATTGTAATTTTTGGTTGGCGGATGACAGGGATGAAAACTATGATACTAAAAAGTAG